>NW_027500223.1:0-77987 GCF_021521415.1 Bidens hawaiensis
GGGTGAAGTCGTTGTGTAGGGAGATTGGAGAATTAGACCGCGAGGCTCGTATTGGTGACGCAAGAATGAAGCGGATTATTGTTCATGGTTTGAAACCCGAATTTCGAAGCTATGTCGCCGCCATCCAAGGATGGCCCCGTTCAACCATCTCTGGTTGAGTTCGAGAATTTGTTAGCTGCACAAGAATCACTCGCTACTCAGATGGCTGGGTTATCAGTTCCTGATCAAGTGAAGAAGGAGGACTCGGCCTTGTACGTTAACCGTGGTAAAGGAAAATTTAGACCAAACAAAATTATAAAGATCAAACTGATCGAAAGAAAAAACAGTGGCAGCACAAACCTGAAGGTAAGGGTTCGGAAACAAGTGACTGAAAGAATCAAAACGAAAAATTTCCATACCCATGCTATAATTGTGGCTTGCGAGGTCATATGTCTAAGAATTGTCCTTCTAAGAAACCCGAAAAAGGGAATGCAGCAACAATCGAGCGTGAAGAACCATGGGATGTCGAGGCGAATATGGCACAAGTTCAAGAGGTTCCGGTTCTTACGGTTACAACCGAGCCTAAGTCAAATCGGTTGGAAGAATGGACTATTGATTCGGGATGCTCGAATCATCTAACCGGAGAGAAAGAAAAGTTAAGTAAGTGCAAGAAGTATATCGGAGATAACGTGGTGGTTATTTCGGATAACTCGAGGCATCAAATTGCTAATATAGGGGAGGTTCACTTTCCAGCCGACGGTAATCAAAAGGAGTTCGTGATGCAAGATGTTTTCCACGTTCCGGGAATGAAGAAGAATCTATTCTCCGTACCACAAATAACCTCGACTGGTAAGTACGTTCTATTCGGACCAGATAACGTGCTGATTTTTAATAAATTGAAACTCCATCCATTCCAATATTGCAAGGAAAACGAACTGACATTGTTTATGTTTTATCTGCTGAATCCGCGTATGTTGACAAAACGAGTGGATGTCAAACTGCGGATTTATGGCACGCCAGGTTAAGCCACGTTGGATTCGATAAAACTAGAATTGATGGTGAAAAAACGAGTTGGTCGAAGGCTTACCGAAGTTCGAAGTAAAGAAAGAATTGGTGTGTGTCGGGTGTCAGTTTGGAAAAACCCACGAGCAACCATATGAAAAGCTCAAATTATAAAGCTAAGGAACCGTTAGAATTGATTCACTCGACATGTTCGGTCCGGTGAAACAGCCCTCTGTAAAAGGTCTCAATTTCATGGTTACATTCATAGATGACTTCTCTAGATATGTGTGGGTGGATTTTATGAAGGAAAAATCTGAAGTATACGAGAAGTTCAAATTATTCAAGGAAGAGGCCGAGAGGCTAACGAAGTGTACGGTTCAACGCTTGCGATCGGATAACAGTGGCGAATATTTGTCGTTTGTTTCTTGACAAATACATGAGAGAAAATAAATCCGAAGACAACTAACGTACCCGAACACGCCACGACAGAACGGCGTGTCCGAAAGGAAGAACCAACATCTAGGCTAAACGTATTGAAGAAACGTGGATCTACTCACTGGTAGCAGATCTACTTTCCTCGGGTGTGGTTACGATTCTTCACCGATGGTTTTTCTGGATCTGGGTTCTTCCACCTACAAAATGAACAGCGCCGTTAACTTACCCCTCAGAAAGGGACAGAGGGGTCCTCTTTGGGGTAACCCTCCGGCGTGAGAATAAGTATATGTAGGAGAAGATAATAATGTGAGAGTAAGGGAATCTGGAGAGTATTGCTTAATAGCTGAATACTGTATGTTACTCTGTATGATTGTGTGACTGTGTTTTTGTATCTCTTTCCTTGTGGAGTTGATGCTGTATTTATAGTGCTAGGGTTTCCACTGATTGAGCTGAGACCAAATTAGGGTTTTGTTGGCCTCCTTCAATCGATTTGCGCCACGTGTCCTTTGAGACACCTGGTGCTTTTTTATTGGTTATAATCACGTGGTAACCCATGAGTCATGCTGAGCTGTCCACCTTTCATTTAGCAGCTGTCAACATCAGCATATCCTTATTCCTTAAAAAGATGCCTTCTGGAAGGTTGTCTGAGTGCACAATCAAGGTTGCCCTAATCCTGATTTGGATAAGGACGAGGTTGATTATGTGCATGTGTGATATGCGCCCATCCTGAGATGCACGAGGTCTTCTCTTTATTCGCACGCGCAGATATTTCATGCGCAGATGTGATACGCACAAGCATGTAATACGCGTCACACGCGGATGCCCCACGCGCAGCTGCGCCATGCGCAAACTGTGATATGGGTGGGCATTGTATGATGCGCGAGCATGTGATATGCGCCGCGCGCGGATGCGCCACGCACGATGTGATATGCATAAGCATATATGATGCGTGAGCATGTGATACGCGCGAGCATATGTGATGCATGAGCATATGTGATGCGTGAGCATATGTGATGCTTGAGCATATGTGATATGTGCAAGCATGTGATGCTTGAGCATATGCGATATGCGCTGTGCGCATAAGTTTTGGCTTTGTGCCTTGATAATATCTTTGATTTCTAATGTCTTGTATATATCTTGTGGTTGACCCGCCCCCGCTCGATGTTAAGGCGGGTACATACCTCTTCAAGCCCCCCCAGTCTAATGTGTGTCTTATCTCGCGCTAGCGCGGTAAGATAGATATTAGACTTACTGATTTGGTCTTTTTAATGGGGTTTTGTCGTTTTCTTGGTTGTTTCCATCGTTGCGCGAAGTTCTATCCATTTGGTTGAAACGAAGGGTCCAAACACGTGGTTGGTTGGTGGTGACGTGCGCCGGAAACGTGTCAGACGTTTCGTGTGCCTCGAGGTGCTACAGTTGCCTTTCATGTCCCCTCGCACAGCTGTCTTGAACACGTGTCGCGCTCGCATTGGTTGCACCTGCGAGTGGGGGCGCGTCCTCTGCTCCGTGGCAGTTCCGTTACGTTTTTATGTCCCCTCAACAGTGTTAGGGGACACGTGCCGCGCCCACGTTGGCTTACACCTGCGAGTGGGGGCGCGTGAAATCCGATCAGTTGCCAATTTTCTCTCTCCTGGGCTATAAAAGCAGGCCCTTAGGAAAAATTTTTATCTTCATCTTCATTGTTGTGTACTCCAAAGCTTCTATCTTTCCGATTTTCTGGTTATTGCTTCCAGATACCCTGTTATCTGTTGCTGTTGTTATTGTATGTCTGATAGCTCAGACTCCTCTAACCCCTCAATCACCTCTATTGCCTCTCGAAGACGCCGTGTGAAATCTGTGGTGATGTCCGACATTGAAGCAAAAGGGCAAGGGGAAGAGGGTTGTTGAGACCACATCGGAGGAAGTAGGGAGGACCAAGGCCACGAAAGGTGGAATGAAATCCCCTGCAAATTGAGGCAGGCCGATCTCGACAGCCTCATCTCGTCACAGGGTTTTCTCCCTGTGTTTGGCTGCATGTTGCCTGTGGCCGGGCAAAACGGCGGCGGACCCGCCTCCCGGCTATATTTCACTGTACACCCATTTTTTCACCCACTGCAACCTTCGTCTTCCGATGACAAGGTTTGTAGGCGCGGTGTTACGTTTTTCGGGATTCATATATCCCAAGTCCATCCGTTTGGACTTGTGCACATGACTCATTTCGAGTTCATGTGCAAATCACAGCGCGAGGAGTCCACCCTCGGCGCTTTCAATTTTTTTACAAGCCCAAGATCCAAGATTCTTGGATCTCCTTTATTCCTCGCAGTCAGAAGGTTAAGTGCAGCACCGTGTCATTCAAGAGCCTTCATGACTGGTCTGAGAGGTTCTTCTATATCAGGGCTGGTGTAATCCCCATCCGCATGACGATGCGCGCGATCGATTCTGCGCCCGCGGATGGCGATGTTATTAAGAACCCAACCGGCGCCTGGGTTAAGAAACTGACCGCCCGAACCATCCCCTGCCGAGAAAATTCGCGAGGAGGCGCTGGTGGGGGTCGGCATGAGTAAGCTGTGGGCCGACAGCGCGGAGGAGCATGTCATCCAAGTGGACGGGCTTGCGTAAGTTATCACATTGCTTTATTTCCGCGGTAATAGAATTTGCCTTTGCTGATATTATTTGTCTTGTTTTTATTCAGTAACCAAGGAGTTTTTCCACGCCGCATACGACGATCAAGTGGAGGGTGGCTCCGTCCCGCTGGGCGCTGGGGAGGTGGGCTTCCCAGATCGCTTCGATGACATGTTCATCCCTGTGGATCTGGAATTTGACTTTGATAGCGACGCGCCTGGTAAGCCTTCGCATTTATGCTTATTCCTTTAGAATACCAAAGTTTTTTAACAGTTCTGTTGCTTGTATTTGCAGATGCGCTCGAAAACTACGAGCTGGAGCTCGCGGAAGAGGAGGAGGAGGAAGAGGAGGCGCCCCCTACTAAAGCGCAAAGCTAAGGGGAAATCTGGCGCAGGGGGCAGTAAGAAACAGAAGAAAGATGACACCCCTATCGCTCATCCCCATGCTCAAACGAAGGGACCTGAGGAAAACCCAGGTGTTTACCACCAAGGTTTCTTTAGCTTCCCTGCCTGTGAAAGTGGGCAGACCTCCTGTCCACTTGAGGTATGGTGGCCGTGACCTCCTCCCTTCGCGCGGCTGAAGAGAGAAGCAGTGTCGCGCCTGCGACAGGTATACTTTGCTTACCCATAATGGTTCAATGAGAGGCGATTCTAATTGAATTATTATTAAATCTTTTCGCATTTGAATGTTTGCAGGACCGGCGACGGTAGCAGATCAGCCGCAGGCGCAACAAGGTGCTGAGGCTGCACCGGGGGCTGCTTCGAAGTCCCCTGTTCTACCCTCAGAAAAGGGTAGAATGAACTTTATGGCGATGTTCGCCGCGCGAACAGAATTGCGCCAAGGTATGTTTGCGCATTTGTCTTCTGAATTTTTTGTTTTGATCAAGTCATAAACCATTTTTTGTTGTTGATTTGTTCATAGGAGTTGTAGCTGGCGTACAAGCTGCTGGTGACACTCCTGGCGCCGTTGCCGGCGCCGCTGGTTCTGCTCCTGCTCCTGCTAGTGCTGAGTCTCCCCTTATTGGATTACAAAGGAGCAGGAAGCCGTATTGTGCGCCGAACTGGCGGCGTCGAGACCTCCCTCGCCTCCTCCCTACGCGCAGCCCTCTCCGCGAGACTGGTTTGGAGCCCTCCAGGTCGCAGGAGAAGAGGCCGATTGAAGAAGATGAGGAGGATGAGGGAGCTCAAGCTGAAGACTCCTTCAGAGTCCGTGCCAGCCCCTGCGATGCCACAAGACTTCGCAGCACAGACTTCTGGTGAGGCTGGCGCTGACTTTTCTGCTTCATCCCCGCAGGTATGTTTTAAGTTTGTTGCTCCACTGCGCGTACTTCCATATAAGTATGTTTTTATGACTTAGAACATTTCTTGTGTTTTGCAGGAAGATGACCACGTTTACCCGCCCGAGATGGAATATTAACGAAGGACAGTTCCTTCCAATCCATGGGTGTATGCGAGGACTTCTGGGCTCATGCCGTGCCTCCTACTGAAAGGAGGTATCAGGAGGGGCGCACCCGCGCTGACTTGCTCAACGATCACATTTTCGCTGGGTCGGCTTTCTTTGCTGCCTCCCAAGAGCTTCATCGTGATTATATTAAAGTACGCGATGCTCTTGTGGAAGCCCAGCAAGAAGCTAAGGTGGCTTGCCTGGAACCTTTCTGATGCTCGCCGCACGAGCTGAGAAACTCCAGGCGGAGCTCAGCGAAAACCGAGCAAGTGCCAACACCGCCTTTATTAAGCGCGGGCATGAGCTCCAAGCTGCGCGGGAGAAGCAGCAGGTGGCGGAGGCCGAAGTTGCCAAGTACGCGCGGAGAGTGCGTGACTTGGAACTGGAGGCGGAGGCGCGTGACCAAGCTATCGTCCAGAGTATCACTGAGAAATCATCACTGGAGAGTGAGGTTGCGCGCCTGAAGAAGGAGTTGGCGGCCGCGCAGGCCGATAGAGATGAGGCCTTGGCGACGGCAGCGTCTAGCCAGGAAGCACTTGATGCTGCGCAGGCGAGAAAGAAAAAATTTTGGCGGCTGCAGCGTCTGATAAAGAGGAGCTAAAAAAGACCAAGGAAACTGTTGAGTTATTAAACTCCCAGGTTCCTGCCCTCGAGACGTCTGTTGCTGGCCTCGCGCAGGATCGCCAATGGCTGGTGTCACAGGGCATGACTCGTTGCGCTTTGGCGATGAAATATTCTGGCGAGTTTCAGGCCCTTGTGATGGACTGCAATGCTGCCCGCGCGCTTGGTGGGTCGAGCTGAAGGGTTTACGGATGGCTATGAATATGGCATGTTGAAGAAGAACCCATCCGAGTACCCTTACAAGAGCGACGCGGCCTGCGCGGAACAAGGCCGCGGTGGGGGAGAAGTATATGAATACTCCCCATCCCCATCCTTGTGCAGGTACCTTGACCTTAATGAGTTTTTCTGATTAATTTTCCAAGTGTTTTGTACTCAATACTTTTCTAATGATTTGCAGATAGCTGCGCTTGCTGACCAGCCCGAACTCGGCGCGCTAAAGAAGTTGCTCGATGAATGCGAGGGGGCTGGTGGCGATGATGGTGGCGCGGGGGATGTTGCCCCTTGCCAGCGGCTCTGGCGCGGCGAAAGAATCTGCTCCTGACACCGTCGTGATAGAAGACTCCATTGAGGAGGAAGAACTTGACTATGGTCAGTTTGGAGATGAGGAGCGGGCCACGCCAGATGCAGCGGGAGATGATGAGGGTGATGATAAGTGGCTGACGTCGACGTGGAGACTTGAGTAGCCCTTCATCTTTCTAATTTTTTTTTTGTTTTTTGTTAAACTTGTAATTTGGTAACTCATCACACTTGTAAATTTCAATGCTATGGAATGAAATTTGTTTTCCCTTTTTCACATCTTGCGCATTTCCATTCATCTCTTCATGTTTGCTTGTATAGATATAAGATATGCTTGCACGTTAAAATAAGAACAAGGTTGTAAGGAAATTATTTACTTAACCATAGTCCTATTTTGTAAGTGGTTTCGCAGTATCTTGTTTATGCTGACACGCGCGATGACTTTTCACTATTCCTTTTTTGCGCGTCGTTGTCGCGCGTTTTTTATATGGAATTATGAGTTTTTAGCCATTACATGTCAGCATGTGTTACTCAGATATCCACTATGATTCCGCGCGCGACCTCGACCTGAGACCTTAACAACTATGATTTGGCATGTACTTTGCCTTAGTTGTGTTTAGGGATTTTTATGATCAGGCTGCGCGGGATGTAAGATGGATGTTTGTGAGTGTTTTGAGCAAAGGCTCTTTGTTTTGGGCTAAGGCCCTGACGTTTTTAGAGTTAAGACTCATTAACGTGTTTGAGCTAAGGCTCGTAGGTTTGGGCTAAGGCCCTGACGTTTTAGAGTTAAGACTCGTTAACGCGTTTGAGCTAAGGCTCGCGCATGTATGTTTTACTTCGTTTTATTTTGTTTTGAAGTCAATATAGTGTTGTCATATTGCTCCAAATTAATAAAGGAAGTGTGAAACATGTATGCAAAGGTAATAGAACAAATATTGAAAGATAGCGCGAATCATCATTCTTGATGGCTTAAAAGCCTTGATTACATATTTGAATTTTTTACATGAAGCATTTTCTAAGCTGTGCTGCGTTCCACGCGCGCGGTATCTTTTTTCCATTCAAATCTTTTAAAGTGTACGCGCCTTTCCCCAATTCTTCTGAGATTTGATAAGGTCCTTCCCAATTGGGGGACATTTTTCCTGGGGGTATTGCGCGGCTAGCTTCATTGTTTCGAAGGACAAAATCATTTTTCTTGAAGTGGCATTCTTTAACGCGCTGATTATAATATTTTTCCAGCTTTTTCTTGTATTTGGCTTCATTGATGATAGCCGCTTCTCTGCGCCCTTCAAGCAAGTTGAGGTCCAATCTTCTTTCGCGCTCGTTATCAGTCTTGCTCATCATGAGTACCCTATGGGATGGGCATCCAATTTCTGCTGGGATCATAGCCTCTGTCCCATAGGTTAGGCTGAACGGGGATTCGCCATTGCTAGTTTTGCTTAATGTCCTGTGCGCCCACAGGACATTAGGTAACTCTTCGACCCAAGAATGGGATTCTCCCTCCAACCTTTTCTTCAGCCCATTTAACAAACTTTGATTCGCGCGCTCCACTTGGCCATTCCCCTGAGGGTGGTAGACCGAAGTGAAGATTTGGTTGATGTGCAATTCTTTGAGCCAGCTGGATATCTTCCTGTCAGTGAATTGTTTGCCATTGTCGCTCACAATTTCCATAGGAAGGCCAAAACGGCAAATGATGTGGCTCCAGATAAATTGCTTCATCGCCTCAGCTGTGATTTTTGCTAGTGGCTTGGCCTCAACCCATTTTGTGAAATAGTCTACCGCCACTACCAAAAATTTCACTCGCCCTTGCGCTTGCGGCAGGGGCCCCACAATATCAATGGCCCATTTGTGGAAAGGCCATGCGGAGGTAACTGGAATCAAGTTGTTCTTTGGCCGCATGGTGTTTGGCGCGTAGCTCTGACATGCCTTGCATTTTTGGATTTTATTTAGCGCATCCAAGTACATGCCTGGCCAATAGTAGCCTGAGCTCATTGCCTTGGCAACCACCATGCGCGGGCCAGCGTGTATTCCGCAGATTCCTTCGTGAATCTCCCTAATCACATAGCTTGCTTCTTCAGCATCCAGGCATTTCATGAGCGGTCCAAGATAAGAGCGTCGATATAATGTACCATCAAGTAGTTCATAGTTCTGCGCCTTGTGTCTTATCTTTCTCGCCTGTGCGCGATCGTCCGGTAACTTCCCCTCCTTCAGGAATTCCATTATTGGAGTTATCCAGGATGAAGGGGTTGTATGAATTACAAGGACAGATTGCGTTTGCACTGACGGGTTGCTCATCACTTCCACCCTGACATCTTTGCCAAAGTGATCAAAATTAGTTGATGCCATCTTACTCAACGCGTCAGCGGACTTGTTTTCGCTGCGCGAGATGTGTATGATTTTGAAGAAGTCAAACTGCTCAACGAGCTTTTTTGCCTGCTCTAGATATAGAGGCATGGTGTTCTCCTTGGCATCATAAAGGCCATTGACCTGTGCAGCTACCAAGTAAGAATCAACATGGGCCTCTAGCCTTTTAACTCCAAACTTGCGCGCAATGCGCAGACCAGCCAGCAGGGCTTCATACTCAGCCTCATTGTTGGTACTCTTGAAGTCCAACCTAATAGCATAAGTATATTCATGATTATCAGGGTCCACCAGTTTGAGGCCTGCGCCGGACCCTTCGCTGTTGGAGGCTCCATCAGTGAATAGCCTCCAAACATCTTCTTCATCATTTGCTCGCGGAGGGTCTACCTCGCGCTGAGCTTCTTCAATCTTTCCCTCTGGGATTTCCGTGATGAAATCCGCTAAAACTTGACCCTTTATTGCTGGACGGGGCTTATAGGTGATCGTGTGTTCACCTAATTCCAGCGCCCACTTTGTCAGCCTTCCGGAGAGCGCGGGGCGTCGCAAGACTTGCTGGATGTTGTAACCTGTCAGAACTTCAATAGGATGACCATTGAAGTATCTATGAAGCTTGCGCGACGCGTGTGTTAGTGACAAAACTAACTTTTCCATGATGGAATAGCGCGTCTCAGGGTCTGTCAGCACCCGACTCACATAGTATATTGGCGTTTGGATCTCCTTGCGATCCACCAATAATACTGCGCCGATGGCGCGGTCTCCAGCTGACAAGTACAATGTAAGGGTTTCGCCAGGAAGTGGAGCTGTGAGCGCGGGCAGCTTTATGAGACATTCTTTTATCTCACTGAAAGCTTGCTCAGCCTCAGGCGTCCACTTGAATTGGCTCTTATTCAAGCAGTTCCTCAAAGTGTTAACGAATGGAGTAGATTTGCTGGCGTGGTTCGCTAGGAACCTGTTGATTGACACCAATCTACCATTCAGCTTCTGAACCTCTTTCATGGTGGATGGTGAAGGCATGTCAAGGATGGCTTCCACCTTTTCAGGGTTCACCTTGAAACCATCCTTAGTGACCATTACACCAAGAAATTTCCCCTCTTCCGCGCCGAAAGTACATTTGCTCGGGTTGAGCTTCATGTTGACTTCCGTTAAGCGCTGAAGAGTTTCCTCGATGTCTTTGAGCATTTGTCTCTCCTCCCTGCTCTTGATCACCAAATCATCAACGTAGACTTCTAGATTTCTTCCGATTTGTTCACTGAAAACCGAATCCATAAGTCTCTGATAAGTGGCGCCCGCATTCTTTAAACCAAAGGGCATTTTTGTGTAACAAAAAACACCCTTGTCGGTTCTGAAGGCAGTCTTGTCTTCGTCTTGTGGTGCCATTTGAATCTGGTGATAGCCTTTGTAGGCATCCAGGAAACATTTGAGCTTGAATGGCGCCACGGAGTCCACCTTTGCGTCGATGTTTGGGAGGGGGTGACAGTCTTTCGGACATGCTTTGTTGAGGTCCTTGAAGTCAATACACATCCTCCATGACCCGTTGCTTTTCTTTACCATCACAGGATTGGCTACCCACGTCTGGTATCGGATCGGGCGGATGATGTTTGCGCGCAACAGGTCCTCAACTTGCTCATTCATGGCCTTCGCCTTTTCATCCCCCATGATTCTCTTTTTCTGAGCAATTGGCTCCACCGACTTGAACGTGTTAAGAGAATGTTGCGCCAAGTCTCGCGGGACCCCAGTCATATCGGAGTGTTGCCACGCGAAGACCGACGTGTATTTTGTGAGCAACTTTTTCATTCTCAATCTCATTTCGTCTGAAATGGTAGCGCCAATTGTGACCGTTTGCTCTGGGAATTTTGGGTTTAAAATCCACTTCTCTGGCGCATTGTCCGCCATTGGAAGTTTCATTCTCCCTTCCCGCGGCGTACTTGTCACTGCGCACAAATGATCGCGGTAAACAAATGTTACGCCTGTTGGTGTAGGGAACCCTAATGCGCCGTGCGCTGGCGACGGTATAGCATTAAATTGGGCAATCGTTCCCCTACCCAGGATCATATTGTGGCATGACGTGGTGGGCAAGACCAAGAAGTTGACAACTTCGGCTCGCTTGTGCTCATCATCCCCCATAGTTAGTTCAAACTGAATTTGACCTAGGGGATGGATGATTTCATTTGAAACACCACAGATTGGTGCGTTCACCATCTCGAGCAACGCTTGGTCTGCCGGGTCTAACTTTCTGAAACATTGCTCATACATAATGTCAGATTCGCTTCCAGTGTCCACCAGGACCTTTGACACTTCGTAATGAGCAATGTGTGTGGTGATGACGAGAGGGCTGCTGATTGAAGGGCCTCCCCTGATTCTTGGGAAGATAACTTGCTGCTCGCGCCAATCTCCGTGGATTTGCGCGCTTCTCTTTTTTGACGTCTGCCCTTGTCGTCCCCCCTCAGCCACACAGATTCTTTTGTATTTCTTGCTGGCAGAGGCTCCTTCCGGTTGCTCATCTTCTATTCTTGGGTTTTTCACCAAGTGAGCCAGCCTGCCTGATTTTACATCCTTCTCGATCGCATCCTTTAAATGATGGCATGCGTCGGTGTTGTGGCCCCGGGACCTGTGAATTTCACAATATTTGCCACTGTTTTGCGGTCCCTTGTAGTGTAGTTGCTTGGGGGGCTTGAATTGGACATTCTCAGTACTTAACACCTGTGAAGGTGTTTTAGTGAGGGGAGTCCATATTCTTGGCAGAGGTCTGCTAGGATCTCTGCCGCCCTCCCTCTTGTCACCCTCCGCGCGATTACGAACATCTTTTTGGGGCTGGGGTGAGCTTGGTTGCGTTTGCTTTTCTGCGGAAGAAAAACTTGTTGGTTGCAACCTGGACCATACAGAGTTCTGTTTGGCCCTCTTCTCTTTGCTGCGCGGTGATTCAGCCTGATGCGCTATTTCTCTTGCCCTATCTTGGGCAATCTGTTTTTCATTTCTCGCGAAGACTCGCGATGCTTCCATTAGTTTTGCCCAAGTGGTGGGCATACCATCTCTGCTTACGAGAGCTCGGCGGAGTTGATCACTGCGCGTGCCTTGTAATAAAGCCACGCGCAGGAGTTGCTCAGTTATACCCCCGATTGCCAGAGACTCCTGATTGAAACGAGTGATGTAGTCCTCAATCGTTTCATCATTCATGCGCACGCAGTGCATGATGTCATCAGGATCGCGCGTGTGTCTGCGCTGCTGTACGAAGTGGGCTTGGAACTTTTCCAATAGTTCCTCGAACCCATCAATTTGCCCAGTCGGCAAGCTCTCGAACCAGACACGCGCCGCGCCCGTAAGGCAGCGGGCAAACATGTGACACCATGTTGGCATCGTCCAGCTCTCTAGGTTTCCCGTGTTATAGAAACCTTGCAAAAAGTCATCTGGATCTGTTGTGCCATCATATTTGCCCAGACCACTTGGCATCTTAGTCTTGTGCTGGATGGGGGCCTTAGCGATGCGCTCAGTAAATTTTAAGTGCTTCACTAAGATGGCCGGCCTGTACGGCGTGGTTACGTCCACTTGCCCCCTCACTGGCGGGCTGTACGGCATGTGCAGATCCAGATCTGCTCTGGCTCCAGGCGCCATGTTCACAGGCGCGCGGAGTTGTGAGCCTCCTGCATGAGTATCTCGCGTCTTCCTCATGCTATGCACTTCTTCATCACTGAACTCAGTGTGTGCAGTGTGAACAGAATGTCCTTCTTCCGGCGCGCGGCCTTTTTGTAGTCTGCTTATCAAACGCTTGCCTTTGTGTTTGGTCGGCTAGCTTTTTCTGTTTGACCATTTCATTGTACTTTTCCATTAGACGCCGCTGCTCGTTTATGAGCCATTCATTCGGATCATTTGTTTCTTCTTCTGGACCCATTGGTCCTTTCAGTTTCGCGCCGGCAAGATTTTGTAACGTGAGATCGTCTGGAGGAGTTTCAGTCTGGCCGTGAGGGGTTGTGATGAAGGGACGGTTACTGGTGGTGCGCGTAGAATCACGCGGCACCCTCAGAAACTGCTGTCCCTCATTGACACCCTCACGTTCAATATCCTCCAGAGCTTGATCAGCGTTACGAACGCCAGAAACCATGGTGATTGATTTTTTTTTATGTAGATCTGATGAGATCTGATTGCCGTTTGTAACAGTGGATGGCGCCAATGAAGAAACGTGGATCTACTCACTGGTAGCAGATCTACTTTCCTCGGGTGTGGTTACGATTCTTCACCGATGGTTTTTCTGGATCTGGGTTCTTCCACCTACAAAATGAACAGCGCCGTTAACTTACCCCTCAGAAAGGGACAGAGGGGTCCTCTTTGGGGTAACCCTCCGGCGTGAGAATAAGTATATGTAGGAGAAGATAATAATGTGAGAGTAAGGGAATCTGGAGAGTATTGCTTAATAGCTGAATACTGTATGTTACTCTGTATGATTGTGTGACTGTGTTTTTGTATCTCTTTCCTTGTGGAGTTGATGCTGTATTTATAGTGCTAGGGTTTCCACTGATTGAGCTGAGACCAAATTAGGGTTTTGTTGGCCTCCTTCAATCGATTTGCGCCACGTGTCCTTGGAGACACCTGGTGCTTTTTTATTGGTTATAATCACGTGGTAACCCATGAGTCATGCTGAGCTGTCCACCTTTCATTTAGCAGCTGTCAACATCAGCATATCCTTATTCCTTAAAAAGATGCCTTCTGGAAGGTTGTCTGACGTGCACAATCAAGGTTGCCCTAATCCTGATTTGGATAAGGACGAGGTTGATTATGTGCATGTGTGATATGCGCCCATCTTGAGGATGCGCGAGGTCTTCTCTTTATTCTCACGCGCAGATATTTCATGCGCAGATGTGATACGCACAAGCATGTAATACGCGTCACACGCGGATGCCCCACGCGCAGCTGCGCCATGCGCAACTGTGATATGGGTGGGCATGTATGATGCGCGAGCATGTGATATGCGCCGCGCGCGGATGCGCCACGCACGATGTGATATGCATAAGCATATATGATGCGTGAGCATGTGATACGCGCGAGCATATGTGATGCATGAGCATATGTGATGCGTGAGCATATGTGATGCTTGAGCATATGTGATATGTGCAAGCATGTGATGCTTGAGCATATGCGATATGCGCTGTGCGCATAAGTTTTGGCTTTGTGCCTTGATAATATCTTTGATTTCTAATGTCTTGTATATATCTTGTGGTTTGACCCGCCCCGCTCGATGTTGAGGCGGGTACATACCTCTTCACGTATAGAAGCATTGTACATGCTAAAAATGTGCCTGGTCGTTTCTGGGCTGAAGCAATGCGTACGGCAGCGTATGTTATAAATCGGTTACCACAACAAGAACAAGATTACCAATCACCATATGAAAAGTTATTTAAGATAAAACTGAACGTGTAGTATTTCCGAGTATTTGGATGTGTTTGTTATGTATTCGTGCCGAACCATTTACGAGACAAGATGGAGAAGAAAGCAATACGGTGTATCTTCGTTGGGTACGACTCGGAACGAAAAGGTTGGCGGTGTTGTGACCCGGTAACAAATCGGTGCTACGTGTCAGGTATCGTAGTGTATGACGAGAACTCGTCATGGTGGTCCGCTGGAAAAGAGGCGTTACCGGACACAGAGTTTATTAAAGATAAAATAGAGAGTTCAAAAATTAATCTGGTTATTAATGAAGAAAGTCAAACAATCGAGGTGGACGAGACGAGCCCGGAAAATAGTCCACGATCAGAACCGAGACCGAGACAGCAACCTTGGAAAACCGGTTCAGTTGAATCATCGAGTGATAATTCTGAAAGCAGCCCGCAAAAAGAACTGAGAAGATCTACTCGAGTTAGAATGCCAAACGCGAAGTATTATGCAAATGTGGTGGTTACAGAAGCTAATGATATTGAACCAGAGAGTTATAACAGTGCATGCAAAAGTGTTGAATGGTGTAATGCCATGCAAGAGGAAATAAAAGCTATGGAAAGAAACGAGACATGGGTTCTAGTTTCGAAACCCGCTATCGTAAAACCCGTAACGTGTAAGTGGGTCTTCAAAATTAAACGAAAAGCGGATGGTTCGGTTGATCGATATAAGGCCTGCTTAGTGGCACGCGTCTTCTCCCAACAATACGAGATTGATTACGAAGACACGTTTAGTCCCGTGGCAAAATTAACAACCATTCGGGTTGTTTTAGCGGTTGCGGCCGGAAAGAATTGGGGTCTACATCAAATGGATGTAAAGAATGTGTTTCTTTACGGGGATCTCGATCACACGATACATATGGAGCAACCGGAGGGGTTCGTAAGCAACGAACATCCCGACTATGTATGCAAGTTACAAAAAGCAATATACGGTTTAAAGCAATCCCCGAGGGCGTGGTTTGGGAAGATGAGCGAGTTCTTGCAACATAATGATTTCGAGATGTCTAAAGCTGATGCGAGTTTATTTGTCAAAACAAACGGGCCTAAACTGGTTGTAGTTTTGGCATATGTTGATGATTTAATAATCACCGGAGACGACATAAACGGGATTGAGCAGCTTAAACGAAATCTGTGTGTCAGATTACATATGAAAGACATTGGAAGATTAAGTCATTTTTTGGGTTTATAATTAAAGTATGAAGAGGGAGCTATAATTCTACATCAACAGAAGTATTGCATCGACTTGTTAACTCGGTTTGGTATGCTAGATTGTAAACCGATTGATACGCCGATGGATATCACGTCAAAGTTATGCGCCGATAAGGGTAAGGAGTTAGATGATCCTACCATGTACCGGAAAATAGTAGGAAGCTTAATTTACTTAACGTTAACCCGAACCGACATATCGTTCGAAGTCGGAGTGCTTAGTCGATACATGCAACAACCTAGGAAGCCACATCTTGATGCGATTAGAAGGGTTCTGAGATATGTGAAATCAACTCTTGGATTCGGGATTAAATTTGATCAAGATGTGAAGTTGGAGTTAACGGGTTATTGTGACGCCGACTACGCGGGTGATTTGATACAAGAAGATCGACTACAGGTTATGTTTTTAAGCTTGGACGAGGAGTGGTGACATGATGTAGCAAGAGACAACCAACCGTCTCATTATCGACAACCGAGGCGGAGTACCGGGCCGCTGCAATGGCAGCTCAAGAGTTAATTTGGCTACAACTATTACTTGGTGAACTTAAGCAACCGGTGGAGCAGAAGGTAGTATTGTTTTGTGACAATATGTCATCGATTCATTTAGCCGAGAATTCGATGTTTCATGCAAGGTCGAAACATATTGAAGTGCATTACCACTTCATCCGAGAGAAGGTATTAGAAGGAAAGATCGATTTGAAGTATGTTACTACTCATGAACAAGTAGTGGATGTTTTTACAAAACGTTTGCCGAGTGTGAAGCTCAAAGGATTTCATAAAGCAATGAACATGAAGAACATCAACATTGAGAGGGAGTGTTAAAAACGAGCAATGTTGGATAGGGAGGTACGGTCCGATCTCGAGGGGTGGAAGGAGGAGATCATAAAAGTCCGAGGGGTATTTTTGCTTACTTGAAGAATAAGTTTAAGTTTATCTGTTTTATTAGTTTTGAATAAAGTTGTTTTTGTTTAAAAGTCAAATTCAACAGTTTGTATTGGTTTAGGATTATGTTTTTATGGGTCTATATAAACCCTCTAGTTCTGTTTGTTTTCTATGCATCTTGGTTTTTGTGAGTTTAAGTAATAAAACCAGAAAAGCTCCTTGAGCACAAAACGTGAGTTCTTATTTTGTTTGGGTGTGTTCGCTTGTAGTTCTTACAATGTTATCACGATCCAATAATCATGCTTGAAGCAATGGTTTCAAATGACTCATGATTTTTGCATGCGTACTTTAAACATGCCAATTCAAATAATAATCTTAGTATTCTTTATCAATCTCCGTTGTTATATAATAATTTGCATGGAACCACCATGAGAATTCCTTTTCAGGTCAATGATAACATTACATACGTGACTCCTTAATTTCTTGCTAACGGGATTTACCTGACTTGATTTGTTTTTGTGAATGCTTACTCATGTCTATATGATCTTAAACAAAAACGATTCAACAAAGTGCAAGAGCCAGCAAGAAAAGAATCGAACATGGGTTCAGTGTTTTAAAAGTTAGATGGGTTATAATTAAGAGACTTCAAACGCACATTGAAGCACGAGAAAATAAGAAATATGATGTAAAAATGTATCATATTTCATAATATGATTGTAAGAGCGTGTGTAGTGGGGCGATACGTTGGGGCTTTTTGGGCAATAAGGGCCTACAACACCACCCCCGGGGCTACAAAAGGACGAGAAGTGGGGGGCGATATAAACATGTCGCCCGACCTTTGTGATGAAGATGCTGATGTGGCGGTCAAGTATAGGTGGGGGCGATTTTTGGGTTACAACACTACTACACCCCTAAAATGAAAATGTTAACACGTGTCAAAAACCCCCCTATTTTGTAGTCCTTCACTACGCATAGCCTAAAGGATGGCGGCGGGGCAATATGATAAATTTGGGTCATCTTTATTAGGATCACAACCGCCAATTGCTTGGAAATCTGACATGCCATTTTGTGTCTTGGGTATCTAGTGCGACGGTAATAAAACGAGAAGCCATGCCGTGATGAGAAGCGAAAATGATTCGTGAGCCATAGAATGTGAATATGAAATTTGAATCGACAATTGAAAGAAAACACAACATGAAACATTCCTGAAATTGAAATCAATCAACTTAAATCATCTTGAAAATTTAAAATAAAATCACATGGAACGAGATCGAATTGAAATTGGAATACTCATGTCTTACTATGGGTTTTCATATTCCAATAACAATTCAATCAATTTTGAAAATCACATGAAACAAGATTGTATTGGAAATTGGGATATCTATGAATCACCATGGGTTTTCATATTCTGATAACATTTCAATCAACTTTTAGAAAACTACATGAAACAAGATTGGATTGGAAATTGGAATATCCATGATTTAGCATGGGTTTTCATATTCTGATAACAAGTCAATCATCTTTTAGAAAATTACATGAAACAAGAATGTAACCGAATTTTAAATATCCATGAATCACCATATGGGTTTTCATACTTCAATAACAATTCAATCCACTTTTAAAAAAATCGAGTGTTCATGTATCACAATGACTTTTCGATTTTCAAAAAGAAAAAACACAATACAAAACATTGAAGTTTGGAGTCATACGCGCACGAATCAATGTGTGTTGAATGGGGGGTTTGAGAAGGAAAAGTGTAACCATTCAAATTGGATACCTTGACGGCTTAAAGTTGTGGTTTATGTGACTTTTGAAGTGGTATGCTTTGGCCTAATAGGTTTCAACACCCTCACCAAGACCCCCCAGGAAAGCAACCAAGTCCCGCCTCTAATTGGGAATTATGCACATTACTATCCTTAGGTTGAATAACCTTGTTTCCAAGGGTTCAGATTGCAAGTGTTGTTCCCCTTCCAGTTACTACATACCCGTCACATAAAATCATACTTTATGTAGAATTTAAAAATTAAAAATAAAATTGAAAAATGATTCCTTCAAGGAATTTCCTTGAAATGATATTTTGAAAATGGAGTAGGCAAAAGCCTTGGAAAAGTGTGTGGATTTTGTGTATATGCAATGTAATGAAATATTATGAATATGTTGTTAGGGACAAAGCGGCGCAGCAGAACAACACACGAACAAGCACATACGATTATACACGCAGTAAAACAGAAAATAATAATGATAAACACGACACAAGAATTTTACGTGGTTCAGTCCCAGCAGGGGACCTACATCCACGGGCTGAAACTAGGTTATTTCATTGATTATGTGCAAAGATTACAATTACATATCAGGGTTATTTATAAGATATGAACTAGGGTTAAAGGCTTAATCAACAAGAAACAATAACGGGCCAAGTCCTTGTTCTTCTTGTCACCAATTTGAGCCCAATCCCAAAACTAGCTCAAAGCCTTCACAAATCCTAACAATCTCCCACTTGAAGGCTTTACACGAACCGCAACAGCCATTCAAACAAAACCCGATACCCAGTAACTTAAGTAACCTTCAATAACTGAAATCACCAAACATCCAGTTTCAAGAACAAGCTAAAACTTCAACAACGGAAGTTCTCCAAGCCTCCAGTTCTTCATGAACAAGCTAAGATTTCAACAATCCACCTAGCTGCGGCGCCCGACCTTTGCATCAGTTTCCCGAAATGCCCATTGAAGCACCCCAGCTCCAATATGATCATCACAGACCCATTCATGGCAAAGCCCGCCATTGACTCATCTTCAATCTCAACCGGTACCTACTTACTCATATAACCGGCTCCAGAGACTTTCAGAAGAATGAACACTCTCCTAATACAACAAGCACCAAAGAGAGAATTTTCATTCGGAATTCCGATCTCAAAACCCCAACGTCACTATGTAACTGTACTTGAACACCCCCGTGCTCCCACTGTTACCAAATCCCCGTCAAGGTTTAAACCACCGAATACGCTCAAGCTAGAATCCATGTGGCTCTAGGATTCATGCTTGCAATAAGAATCCACTTAGCTCTACCTGATGCAGCGAGCCAAGACTTTTACAACTCTAGAAAAGTCTTAAATAACAGATTCACCGATGCTTCATTGAAGTAGGTAACAAGAAAATGAAGCAAAACAGAATATCAACCCCAAGAATCTTCACTGGCTTCCACTGAGTCCCAATGCATCATCACCGATACATTCTCAAAAGCAGACTTTACCATTAATGGACATTGACTCTAAAGAATGTCCCACACCTTCATGCAGCCCCACCGAATCAAACTATGCTCAGCTCCCACTGTCTATGTTATCCCAAACACATGCCAAAACAACACTCATGAGTCGAATCTCCACTCGTATTTCCCCAACGAAAACCTTCACCCAGTACCAATACAAAAGATCCCCCTCAAATGTCAAACCACTGATCACCATTGAACAAGAATAACTTCACAGTTCTAGACCAGCTAATAAGCAAGCAGTTATAACAACAGTCAAGCTTTCAACGAAAACAAGCGGTACCAAGGGTTCTGTGACCGTACACCCGATCAATTAACACAAACCCTAACCTAAAGATAATACAAATGAGCAATAAATCACATAACTTGTCACTAACCTTTTTTTCACTTATGTCATCACCAGCGCACCCACCGGTTCCATTTTCTCCAAGTTTATCCATCACCAGTACCACATTCAAGTTCACATGACAAACCAATCAACCAAAATCCATAACCATCAACATTTCGATCATAACCACCTCGTCTTCAGTCATAACAATAACAAACGAGAACAAATCGTAAACAGTGAACAGACACAACAAGGGCACGGGCCTAAACTTGACGATTGTTCAACAGAACACTGTCAAATAAACCGATTTGCTCTTGCAATAACCGATAAATCAACTAACTGTAAATAAACTATACACAATTACCTCAGACTAATCTCTTGCAAACAAATCTGAACCCGAACCCCAAACGATCTTCACAAAACCGGGTTAAAATAATAATGGTTGATAATAACGCCAAAACCCGAACTTAAAATAATTCTAAAACCCTTACTTGTTAACTCGGTCGAATCCAAGAGCACTTTCACCAAGAACCCTAATCGACAAAATATATTCCAAATATATATATATATATATATATATATATATATGCAAAACAAACAAGAACCAAGGATTTAATTTAGGTACTCCTTCTCGTTTCAACCTTCTAGGTCCCGTCGCAATTCACTTCGCAAACACCAACCACTAATCCATGCCAACGCTATTCCACGTAGCAATCCCGAAACAATCCAATCAACAAACCCTAATCAAAACCCGACGAATCCAAGAGTTTTTAACCAAACATTAATCACCGGCTCCATAGAGTTGGTACTACTCGATCAAACACAAAATTAAATAAACCCCTTTTCTTTGTTTCAATCTAAACATAAGACAAACAAAAAAATATGGTTATTTCCTCTTTCACGTCAATCGATGAAAAACCAAAGTATTGTTTCAATTGTTGCAAAAAGAAAAATAATAATAATAATAATAATAATAATAATAATAATAATAATAAT
Source organism: Bidens hawaiensis (assembly GCF_021521415.1). Lineage (NCBI taxonomy): Eukaryota > Viridiplantae > Streptophyta > Magnoliopsida > Asterales > Asteraceae > Bidens > Bidens hawaiensis. Next base: position 21,052 of record NW_027500223.1, read on the forward strand.
AATAATAATAATAATAATGCAGACGAACCTTCCCCTTTTTGTTGAACCATTGACGCCACTCCCAAAGCACAAACCAAGTATTCCAAAATATTTATTTCTTTCTTGAATGGCGCAAACAACAACAAAAAAATTCACTGACGATATCAAAGGCTTTATCGGCTACAGTTACGACCCTAAAACTGAAATCGCAATCCAGACTTGAAACGAGCTAACCCACTACGAATCATTCTCGTGCACTTCCTTGTGTTCAACGAGCCAAAGCTCTGATACTACTTGTTAGGAACAAAGTGGCGCAGCGGAACAACACACGAACAAGCACATACGATTATACACGCAGTAAAACACAAAATAATAATGATAAACACGACACAAGAATTTTACATGGTTCGGTCCTAGCGGGGGACCTACATCCACGGGCTGCAACTAGGTTATTTCATTGAGTAGGTGCAAAGATTACAATTACATATCAGGGTTATTTATAAGATATGAACTAGGGTTAAAGGCTTAATCAACAAGAAACAATAACGGACCAAGTCCTTGTTCTTCTTGTCACCAATTTAAGCTCAATCCCAAAACTAGCTCAAAGCCTTCACAAATCCTAACATATGTATATAACGTGCACGTGAACAATTCATAACATGCGGGCACATAACACATAGAGTATATGCATATCGTGGACCTTAAAATTATAACTATTCTAGTATGTTACGTCTAACCACATATCTTATAGTCATTCGGCTCTAACACCCCGATCTTAGGTGGATTATATATCGGGACGGTACGTTGATTGCTCATAGCTCGTACATAGACACTACTAATATAACAATAATATTTAATTTATTTCATTAAAGCACAAGTACACAGTTTTCTGATAATTAATTAACAGTATATCGAGATATAAATACATTATTCATTATTAATAACCTAAAAGTCCAACTAATTATCTTCGTCTTCGCACATCATCGTATTTACCTGTATCACGTTTAAAATAATAACATTTGTCACAATAATGTTGGTGAGAATTCATAAGTTTTAATATATATATATATATATATATATATTGTAAATTGGTCACAAGTCACTTGTCAAGTATGAAATCACTTAACAAAATGTAAATGAAATAAAAAATTATAATCATCCCGTTCTTTCAACCAGATTCGAATTACTAGGGTAATAAGAACCACCGTGTGTTCCAACATTAGTTGAAGAATTAAGCGGCGCGTGTACATTCGATTGGACCCTCCCACTATGAGTATGATTATGAGTATGTGTATGTGTCTCTTCAACCAAAGGCGATAAACACATTGCAAGTAAGTCACATAGTTCATGAACAATTGTGTATAAATGAAAGATACAAGACAAATACGTGAATTGGTTTGTAACATAATCAATGAAATAACAAATAAAAATCGTAACGTGCTACAACCCAAAATGTTTTAAAGTAAATAAAAAAAGGGTTATGAAAACTCACATGAATGAAGCGCGTAAATTAGTTGACGAAAGTAAGTGCGGCATTAAGCAAGCGAACCGAATGATCAAGTTTGGTTCGACGAGCGACCCTAGATGAGAAAAATACTCTAGGTTCAAAATGATGATAAAGAAACGAAAGGATGAAAAGACGATCAGAATGATAATAGAAGAAATGAAAAATACTTCAAGTTCAATTCTTGTTTCGTGTAATGAAAATAAAAGTTTAGAAAAATTTTATGGTATACTTTATAATACAAAAAATGGTTTGTTTTTAGGTTTAATCATAATATGTTAGGTTTTAAAAAAAATGTTATAATATTTGTTGGTTAAAATTAACGAGTTCGGTTAATTTTGAATCACGGACCAAGTTTTATTTAATAAAATAAGTAGTTAAGCGAGTAGTTCATTTTTCATACGCGAACCCGGGGTTGGGTCGTGTTTATGTCCAAAATTCTTAGGATGTGAAAATGATGTCAAGAAGTTTAAAAAAGCAGATTCATTTTATCCGTCTAAGAAGAGTATAACTTGAATGTGAAATGAACCTTAACGAATTGAATGCGAAAACGATGAAAAATCACCCGGTCAAATGGATGTGTCATAGGGATGATGTTCAACTTGTGAAATTATACATATAATAACAACCAAATACCTGAGGATGGTTTAATGAGAAAATAAAGATTGAGTTTGACTTTGAAAGTTAACCAAGCTTGTGTCACCATATTGGAGAGAAAGAACAAAGTTAAAGTGAATTTGAGTGTGGCAAATATTGCTGAAGTTGGATCGATCATTTAATTATAAGGAGAATTTCATTAATAACAATGCTTTACCAGTGTTAATTAGACAAGCTAGTCAAGAGGTAAGTCTTAAGAAAAATTTAATACAATTAAGACTTGTTTAACTAAATTGGAGGTTGGAAAAGATAGAGGTGTGACATTCGTCAATTTCGGGTTCTATTTGTATTCGTTTGTGTATTCGTTTATCACGTAAACCGACCCGATTTATATAACATTTCAAATATATAAATATTAGATTTTTATGTTACCAAATCATTCCCATTTGTTCAATTTGAAAAACCTCTTTTACGGATTCGAAATCGCATTAAAAACAAGCGAAATACATCAAAAACGAACTTCTGGACGCGAAACGAACTATGTTAGACGAGCTGGACCAACCCCACCCCTAGGATGGCGCCGCGCCGCGCGGCCATTAAAGGGCAGGGGGTCGCGCGTGGCGTCCTCAGGTCTGCATATATTCGTTTTTCTTGTTGTTTTGTGCTTTGCTTGTTTGTTTATCCAACCTATTTGCATGTAAACATAAAAGAGAACCTTGTAAAGAAGCTTTGACTCTTACCCTATATATACACACCCATCTCCTTCATTTTTACACTTGCTACATCTCCAAATTCTCTATAAATTCTCCATAGATCCAAGGTTGTTTATTTATGTGTTCTTGAAGGTTTGACTTCCAAATGTCAAACCAAGTTTTATCTTTCATTCTAATTAGCTTATGTAGTCTTATTTATACTTGTTTATGGTGGTACAACATATATATAGTACACACCCCTTGTTACCTTTGGTAGTTACTTCTTCGTCTCCGGTTGGTTAAGTTTCGGACCTCGTAAAGCAAGGCTTCATGGAGGACTTCGTGTTCTTGATATATATACACACACATAACTTGTTGCACATATTAATCTTGTTTAACTTATGCTCTTTTTAGTTTGTTTGTCATATTTATGAAGTTCCATGGTGGGGGTTTGTAGAGACTAACTTCGGTTTAACCGTAAATAGTCCAAACCGTGAACCGAACTTGTTACTAGTTTTGTTAAATAATTGTTTTAAACATCCTTTATGTTAGATTTAAGTTTCTAAATTCTTTATAAAGTTCATGGTTATTTGGGCATGTGGAGACCATCAAGGAACGTATTATGAGCATCTATGCTTTCAAGCAAGATGCGATTTTACGCATTATTCTACATCATTTCATCTAATCTATTAAGGGGCCTATGTGTGGTTGTCCGCAAGTTTTGACGCTATTAGAACCGTTATTATGATGACGATTATATAAATGGTATCACAATAGTGGTCGTATTCACGTTTATCACATTTCATCGATTGTTTTGGTTGTTAATCAAATGCTATTTTGTTATGTTGATACAAGTATGTGTCACCCCAAGAAACTCACATCATTCTCATGTTATTACATTCTGTGCAATCGTATTCTCAGTTACTTATAACCTCAAGTTTTTTCACGTATGAAACTCATCGTACGCTATTATTAATTGTAACGTCGTTTACTCTGACCTCATGTACTCACTTATCGGGCTTCTCATTTACCCCTATCGGATTTTTCATTTTCACTCTTTGGATTCTCGTTTTCATTTATTGGATTTCTCACTTCCTTTTTATCGGGGTTATCATAATTAAACTTTCACTCATCGGATGTTATACTAATTTAGTGTCCCGACTTTCAACCATAGAATTAATGATTTGTTTATTCTTCGCCTTGATGACATTCGACTTCAATTCTCGTTTCGTAATTGTCTACCCTGGATTTTATTTATTCGATCGTCTTTACTTATTTAAACCAAAATTGTTATTTTCACCTTGAGTTATATTTTAAGATTTTAGTTGTTCAAATTATTTATTCCATTTTCCTGCTTATTTAAAAAGTCAACCCCAAAATTTCCAACCGCTGGTATTGTTTTATCAATATGTGTAAAATTCAACAGATTTATGTACGTTTCTAATGTTTAAGATTTCAAAATAAATATGTCTTTTAAACCACACGATGGGACGAACCATGTGGACCATACGACGATCTAAACAATTATGGGTGCACACTTAATTATCGAAATCCCCGTATGTAAGCCATAGTAAGTGCGGTTGTGTGCGATAACTCAAACCCGAGAATGATGGCAGAAAAATGATAGAAATACGAATCATGATAAGGGCATGGTGTATACGCCGCCGGTACATCCTATATATAAGTGCCTTTATTATGTTTCTCATTTGTAGCATTTTCGAATCATGTAAAGATTTGACGTTATTCTTTGCTTAAAATTTTTCATGCAATTGTTTTACCAAAAGCGACAATCGTTAGTAATTACCTTTTCTTCGAGTTATTTTTAATTTCGGGACGAGATTTCCAAAAAGTTGGGGATACTGTGACATTAGTCAATTTCGGGTTCTATTTGTATTCGTTTGTGTATTCGTTTATTATGTAGACCGACCCGATTTATATCCGAACAATTCAAATATATAAATATTGTATTTTTATGTTACCAAATCATTCCCATTTGTTAAATTTGAAAAACCTATTTTACGGATTCGAAAACGCATTTAAAACAAGCGAAATACATCAAAAACGAACTTCTAGACACGAAACAAACCACGCTAGACGAGCTGGACCAACCCCACCCCTAGGAGCGCCGCGCGGCACGGCCATTAAGAGGCAGGGGGTCGCGCGTGGCGTCCTCAGGTCTGCATATATTCGTTTTTCTTGTTGTTTTGTGCTTTGCTTGTTTGTTTATCCAACCTATTTGCATGTAAACATAAAAGAGAACCTTGTAAAGAAGCTTTGACTCTTACCCTATATATACACACCCATCTCCTTCATTTTTACACTTGCTACATCTCCAAATTCTCTATAAATTCTCCATAGATCCAAGGTTGTTTATTTATGTGTTCTTGAAGGTTTGACTTCCAAATGTCAAACCAAGTTTTATCTTTCATTCTAATTAGCTTATGTAGTCTTATTTATACTTGTTTATGGTGGTACAACATATATATAGTACACACCCCTTGTTACCTTTGGTAGTTACTTCTTCGTCTCCGGTTGGTTAAGTTTCGGACCTCGTAAAGCAAGGCTTCATGGAGGACTTCGTGTTCTTGATATATATACACACACATAACTTGTTGCACATATTAATCTTGTTTAACTTATGCTCTTTTTAGTTTGTTTGTCATATTTATGAAGTTCCATGGTGGGGGTTTGTAGAGACTAACTTCGGTTTAACCGTAAATAGTCCAAACCGTGAACCGAACTTGTTACTAGTTTTGTTAAATAATTGTTTTAAACATCCTTTATGTTAGATTTAAGTTTCTAAATTCTTTATAAAGTTCATGGTTATTTGGGCATGTGGAGACCATCAAGGAACGTATTATGAGCATCTATGCTTTCAAGCAAGATGCGATTTTACGCATTATTCTACATCATTTCATCTAATCTATTAAGGGGCCTATGTGTGGTTGTCCGCAAGTTTTGACGCTATTAGAACCGTTATTATGATGACGATTATATAAATGGTATCACATTAGTGGTCGTATTCACGTTTATCACATTTCATCGATTGTTTTGGTTGTTAATCAAATGCTATTTTGTTATGTTGATACAAGTATGTGTCACCCCAAGAAACTCACATCATTCTCATGTTATTACATTCTGTGCAATCGTATTCTCAGTTACTTATAACCTCAAGTTTTTTCACGTATGAAACTCATCGTACGCTATTATTAATTGTAACGTCGTTTACTCTGACCTCATGTACTCACTTATTGGGCTTCTCATTTACCCCTATCGGATTTTTCATTTTCACTCTTTGGATTCTCGTTTTCATTTATTGGATTTCTCACTTCCTTTTTATCGGGGTTATCATAATTAAACTTTCACTCATCGGATGTTATACTAATTTAGTGTCCCGACTTTCAACCATAGAATTAATGATTTGTTTATTCTTCGCCTTGATGACATTCGACTTCAATTCTCGTTTCGTAATTGTCTACCCTGGATTTTATTTATTCGATCGTCTTTACTTATTTAAACCAAAATTGTTATTTTCACCTTGATTTATATTTTAAGATTTTAGTTGTTCAAATTATTTATTCCATTTTCCTGCTTATTTAAAAAGTCAACCCCAAAATTTCCAACCGCTGGTATTGTTTTATCAATATGTGTAAAATTCAACAGATTTATGTACGTTTCTAATGTTTAAGATTTCAAAATAAATATGTCTTTTAAACCAAACGATGGGACGAACCATGTGGACCATACGACGATCTAAACAATTATGGGTGCACACTTAATTATCGAAATCCCCGTATGTAAGCCATAGTAAGTGCGGTTGTGTGCGATAACTCAAACCCGAGAATGATGGCAGAAAAATGATAGAAATACGAATCATGATAAGGGCATGGTGTATACGCCGCCGGTACATCCTATATATAAGTGCCTTTATTATGTTTCTCATTTGTAGCATTTTCGAATCATGTAAAGATTTGACGTTATTCTTTGCTTAAAATTTTTCATGCAATTGTTTTACCAAAAGCGACAATCGTTAGTAATTACCTTTTCTTCGAGTTATTTTTAATTTCGGGACGAGATTTCCAAAAAGTTGGGGATACTGTGACATTAGTCAATTTCGGGTTCTATTTGTATTCGTTTGTGTATTCGTTTATTATGTAGACCGACCCGATTTATATCCGAACAATTCAAATATATAAATATTGTATTTTTATGTTACCAAATCATTCCCATTTGTTAAATTTGAAAAACCTATTTTACGGATTCGAAAACGCATTTAAAACAAGCGAAATACATCAAAAACGAACTTCTAGACACGAAACAAACCACGCTAGACGAGCTGGACCAACCCCACCCCTAGGAGCGCCGCGCGGCACGGCCATTAAGAGGCAGGGGGTCGCGCGTGACGGTCTCAGGTTTGCATATATTCGTTTTTCTTGTTGTTTTGTGCTTTGCTTGTTTGTTTATCCAACCTATTTGCATGTAAACATAAAAGAGAACCTTGTAAAGAAGCTTTGACTCTTACCCTATATATACACACCCATCTCCTTCATTTTTACACTTGCTACATCTCCAAATTCTCTATAAATTCTCCATAGATCCAAGGTTGTTTATTTATGTGTTCTTGAAGGTTTGACTTCCAAATGTCAAACCAAGTTTTATCTTTCATTCTAATTAGCTTATGTAGTCTTATTTATACTTGTTTATGGTGGTACAACATATATATAGTACACACCCCTTGTTACCTTTGGTAGTTACTTCTTCGTCTCCGGTTGGTTAAGTTTCGGACCTCGTAAAGCAAGGCTTCATGGAGGACTTCGTGTTCTTGATATATATACACACACATAACTTGTTGCACATATTAATCTTGTTTAACTTATGCTCTTTTTAGTTTGTTTGTCATATTTATGAAGTTCCATGGTGGGGGTTTGTAGAGACTAACCTCGGTTTAACCGTAAATAGTCCAAACCGTGAACCGAACTTGTTACTAGTTTTGTTAAATAATTGTTTCAAACATGCTTTATGTTAGATTTAAGTTTCAAAATTCATTTATACAAGTTCTTGGTTATTTGGGCATGTGGAGACCATCAAGGAACGTATTATGAGATGGAAACCGAACCAATCCGATTTTTACTCGCTTAAGACACACAAGTGTGTTTTTAGCTATCAAGACTTGTACATTTCTTTAAAAATAATTTACAAACTGGTTTTAAATATTTTCTTAAGTACTTGGAAATGTTGGATCCAACTTGATCTCATATCATAGTTTGGACCGACAAAACCGAGCACTCGCTTAACGCGCGTTGTTAGTTTTAAACAATAGAGCTACATACTTGGCTAAGTATTAATAAGTTTTATTGAGTTACCTCATAAAATTCATTATTTTGGAAAGTTGACTTTGGGTTTGACCAATTATCAAGACCCGAACCAATAACCCGAAACACTTGTTAAAGACCCGTTTTAGTATCTTTATCCCAAAGTAACTTGCATCTTTGCAGTTCCCACTTTATTATTTAACATAAGTTAAGTAAATATTAAGGTTAGATACTTTAACCCGATTTCGAGCAAACTTACATTTTAAAGGGGTTATTATTATAAATTCTTAAATAGTTACATTTTAAACCTTGAACTTTAAATGTTTACTTTTCGCAACAATTGTTTTATTTAAATATCTTCAAGACACCCTTTCTAAATCCAAGACTTTCTTTTATTTAGGCTTCATGTGTTAAACTTATCGTTCCGGCAAATCTCCAAATTATCATCTTTCAAGTTTATTACTTGAACGTGAGTACTTTCATTTCCCCGTTTTTCCATCTTTCGTTTCGGGGGTGATATTTCATACTTATTTCAATCTAAATGTTTTATACGTGAGTCGTAAATCACAAACTTTATTGTATATTTTACTTAAATAAATGCTCGATTTTTGGTGTTCTATGCTTACATGCTTATGTGCTTATGTGTTTACCGCTTTTGGTTGGTTGATTCATAAATCCGTGAACTATCTGGTATTCTCTTGTAGCACGGTGCCGTTAATGTATTCTTATTAACGACCTCATGAAATCCGAATCTATTTGGTATTCTCTTATAGACGGTGCCGTTAATGTATTCTTATTAACGACCTCATAAAAAAATCCTGAACCATCTGGTATTCTCTTATGGCAGGTGTCTCTAATGTGTTAGCGATCTCATTATTATCCAAATTGTTGCTTTTATTTATTGTTTTGTATACAAGATTGTGGCATTTCTTATTATATATATACTTGTTCAAAAACCATGTAATTGCTCACCAACCTTTGTGTTGACAAACTTTAGTTTATGCAATGTTACAGGTTTGACTTTTGTTGACTCGAGGACTTGACGAAAAACGCCACCAAGACTATTAGGATATTAGTAAAACGAACAATATATTTGTTTACTTGTATTCAATTTGTTTGTATGAGCGAGATGTGGTTGATTGATTTATGAAATAAAATGAATTGATTAAATATGGTCACTTTAAATAGTGTCTTGTGTATTTGTCCAATCACGTAGCACCCCGGCATGTTCCTCCGCCTTTGGTCGGGGTGTGACAAAAAAGATGTTAGCAAATGGTCTAGATACATTGGGTAACATCAAAAATATCATAAGTAAAAATCATAATCATAAATCATAAACAAACATATGAACTTGGAAATCAATATTTTTTTTAATGAATGAAGAACTGAAATTATATCAAAATTTTAAAATGGGTCAGTTTTGGGTTTGAAAAATTGACGAATGTCACAGCAAGGGGTGACCAGATCTGAACCGGTGGCAGATTAACCGGCGTTCATTCGGCGGTTCAGGTGAAATCCATCAAAGAAGAGAAGTTTGATTATCAAAAAATGGGAGTTTGATGTAGGTGACGATGGTGGTTGATGCATGAGAGGGGAGATTGACGATGGTGGATGATAACAGAAGTTAACTGTTGATGAAGAGGATAGACCGAAAACGGAGAATATGTAGAGGAGATAAAATAAATTAGGGTTTGATGATATAAGGGTTTCACAAATAAATAAGATGTTATAACCCGTTTAAGGCCTATCCAGGTTTGAACCTCCCTATTTTCGATTTACATGGTTAATATCAACGTGTTGTCGGATAATCGATGTGTTCTGTCTTTTCTTTTTCTTCTGTATTAATTGTTTTATATTCAATCCCGCACAACTAGTTGCCCTTCCAACTAGTCGGGTTTGAACTGGTTTTGAGAAGAACGGATTTCTGTGTTTATTTAAAAAAGAAATATTATACATTACGCAAATAAAATATCTAAAACAACCCATTTTGTGGGATGAGTACGTACTTTCAATTTGTCTCTGAATCAAATAAGCATTTTCTACAGGGAAATCGTTTTTAAACTAGCCTATTTCTAGACATAGCCTGAGGTAGAACGACATGTTTATTTTTTTTCACCAAACATAGTCTTATATAACTTCTTGATGCCATTTAGGTCAAAGATCTTTTATTATGGGTTGAAACCTTAACCGGTCAATCACAAACAAATCAGTGTTAGTCAAACCCTATTCTCCACTAACTCCTCACCAGTAGTGGGCGGGGGGGAGTAATTTATATTAGTGGAGCACTAACTCCTCTTCATGAAACAAGTTCCCTGATGTTGTAGGTAGATGTTCCGTTGGTACCGGGTGAAGGAGAGCTTCTCTTGTTCGGATCCATCTCAAGGGATGCGCTAGTACCATTTTTTCTCTAATGAGACATGAGCAAGCAGCGATAATAGAAAACACAGAGGGCTCACAGATGTAGGGTGAGGATATACTAAAAAATGAAGGTGTCTAAAAAGTGTCGGAAGAGATCTGGTGCGTTGAATTGTGTGATCTAATGGTTAAGATTGGAAGTTGGTTTATTTATAGGTGGGTGATATATTTATATTTGTTTTATAACTCTCCAATGGCATAATCGTCTAATGTGTTATATTATATATGAAAACTATTAATATGCAATTAATAATTGTGATTTTTTGGGATAGATAAATTCTAAAATTACGATATGTAATTAATAATTGCGACTTTTTGGGATAGATAAAATCTTAAATTCCGAAAATACAAAAAAAAAATTGCATACGTTCCAAATATCAAAAATTTTGTTGACTCGTTCATGCTGTCATTGTGTTATATTTCATTGTTGGCATAACTTCAATAATAGAAACACGCCAATAATAGACATCAACATATTGTTTTTGACATAACACTAGTAATATAAACACACCAACAATTAAAACATAATAACTATACGTTCAAACTATAGGAGAAACACGCCAACATATGTCACAATAGTTAACATACCTATTCATAGATCTAAATTTCATCGTATTCATTATAAACAATACAGTGTACTATCACCAGTAATTAATTTAGTCTCTATCCTTTCGAGCTTCCGTGTAACATATTAAATATATACTTTGGTATATGTTCTCTGTAAGGTGATTTTGTCATGCGTGGATTAACAATTCCTTCAATGTCGAACTCGTCATTATCTTCCTCGTAATTATCGCATCATCCCCAAAGGTTACAAATAAGCCTCTGATATAAACTATTGGCTAGAAAAAAAGGTGTCTTTGATTTGACGATTATATCATTAGCTTATAAACTATAACACATCATTACCTTTTAATGAACTATAACACAATAATGATTCCTTTCGTTGCTGCCATGTTGGATAATAGAACATTGTACACATAAACTCAATAAAAAATTACCTTGTACAACATCTAACACGTTAGCCATGTAAAATTATTCTGAGTTTTGCTTTGCATAAATAGAGAATTGGGGATTGAAATCTTTTAGGTGAAATAGTCAATACATGAAACCTAGAAAATGAACAACTTTATGCGATTGATCTCGATAATAGTTATAGAATAATATATAAAGATAGTATTTTGTTTTATGCATAAAAGTAGGAATCTCCTTAACTACCTATATATACATGTTAAAATCAGTGTTGTAAAAGTCGGATTCAAAGGCCGACTAGTCGGTCCTCAGACCCCTACCTTGGATACTTTTTCTAAGTTGGCTTGGATTAGTTGGAGGCCATTAAAGTCGGTCAAAATTCGAGTGAGGTGGGCTAGGCGATTAAAAGTCGGGCTAGTCGGACTAGGAATTTTTTTAAGTTGGTAAAAAGTTAGACAAAAAGTCGGGCTAGGCGGGCTAGTGTGACACCCGGTAAATTCCCAATCCCTTAAACCAAGTAATCAACCTAAATATTAAGTAATTATGTTATATGCGCCTTGCGCGAGCGCGCCATATTAGAATCAGCGCGTGCATTTGTTATGTGCGCCCTGCGCGAGCGCGCCATATTAGAATCAGCGCGTGCATTTGTTATGTGCGCCCTGCGCGAGCGCGCTATGTTAGAATCGGCGCGGGTATTTGTTATGTGCACCCTGCGCGAGCGCACCATGTTAAGAACCTGCGTGGGCATATGTTATATGCGCCATGCGCGAGTGTATTGGTTTTATGTTTCTATAACTTAATGTTGTCTAATGGGCTGACCGTCTCGCATGATGCTAAGGCGGGTGCATCCCAAATCGTCTATGCGCGTGCGGAAGGGGAACTAACCTCCCCGCATGGCGGGAACATTGAGAGCTAGTTTGTCTGAAGCTCCAAGATGGAATTGACTTCAACATAACTGATCACTATGTTGAAATACCAAGACCACCTGGAGAATCTACAAATGAAACTCAATGTCCCTGACTGCGAGAAGGTTACGCACCTACCCGCAGCAAAGAAATGTCCTTCACGCAGAAAGCTATGCGCACCAAGTGATACGCGCAGAACACTTAGTCTATTCTCCAGATGTAAGGAGATTACTCCCGCCCAAAAGAAAACAGTAGCGTGTTTCAGAGATTTTCCACTTTTTACTGTACACTGACAAAAGTACCTGAAAAAGCACACTGTAACATGAAAAGTCAACTGTCAGCCACCCTATTCTCACCAACCCCAGACCTGCATGTCCTGACCAAATCAAATCAAAATCTTTTATCCACTACTCCACTTTTAGATAAATAATAATAATTTCCATACTTTATCATCATTACACCTAGATATGAAAAGATTACAATCCCCTAAAGCAAGGGATTGTGTTCCCTTGAGTTTGCCTATAAATATGTAACCTAAATTATCACCCAAGCACACTTCAAACTTCTCTCTTAAGAACTGCAAACTTGCACTAAACATCTCCCAAGCATCCGTTATTTTCAATTCCGTTCCAGTTACTAGACCTTCAATTCAAAGGCCAACACCAAGAAAACCCGAATCTCGATTAATCCCTTAACAAGAACCACAGGTGAGTCTCACAGCCCCTATTTTCACTATTTTCACTGTTTTTAAACTGTTTTCGGGGCGAGGGACACGTACTTAAATTACGATTTATCATGTTATACTTACAAGTTATGCAAACGATTGTGTTTAAATTATGTTTCATGATGAGCAATGCAAACGGTTATCTATGGTTTACGATGTATGTGCGCCAGAATTCGAGTAAGTGATCATTTTACCATTGGAACTCTAAGGGTAGGGACTGCTGGTTTGATCCGCCCACTCATAGGGGTCGCACCTCTTACACAGACGAGTGCCTAGTATGGTCATGGGGCAGTACTATGGGTTTGAGCCCGCTCGTAGAGGTCGCTCCTCTTACGCAGACGAGCGCCTTGTTTTCCGGCACAACGTCTGCGCGTAACCCGCGGGACGGTATTATTCGCTCGTAGTGGCAGCGCCACTTACACAGACGAGCACGGTTTTTCAGATGTGTCCGCGCGTAACCCGCGGGACGGTATTACTTGTTTCGCTCGTAGTGGCAGCGCCACTTACACAGACGAGCACAGTTCCCAGAAATGTTCGCGCGTAACCCGCGGAACGATTTTATCAGAATGTGTTGATAGAACTATGTTTTACCAAGTATGTGTTTTAATGATGCTATCAGAATTATGTCTTAGAATGATTTTTATCAAGATTATGATGCAATACGATTTATCAAGTTACTAAAACTTGTGAACTCACTCAGTTTATACTGATTCAAATGTTTTACGTGTCTTTCAGGAGATAACTAGGTAGCGCTTGGAGTCACACTTAGAGCACCTCACGCTGAACATCTAAAACTAGCTTTTTGGAAGATTTTAGTTCTATCCCTTCGATGCGCGTGGTTGTTCCCGCCGCGCAAGGGGATATGGCGTGGAAATCTTCAACAGTTTTTATACTTGGATGTTTTTATGTAATTTTTAAACAATGTAATGTATTTGTATTAAACATTTCATGCGCAATGAAAATCTTACTTTGAATGTTTGCAATGGCCCGTGCTTAATTATCAATCCCCACTCGCGCGCGCCCGGCTGTTTCCGCCGCTCAGGGCCGGGTGTGACAGATTGGTATCAGAGCCAGGTTATAGCGAACTAGGAAAAGAAGTTTTAACCTAGACTATAACCGTTGGGGAATCGCATGAAATATTTTTCAAAGAAAATATTTTCAAAAGAAACTATACACACACTTAGGAACACGGGTCACACAGTGTCTAGTGAATAAAGATAAAGAACATTATGTGCTCAGAGTAAATGCGCTAAGTTTAAAATATTTTCGTTCTCTTTTAAAGCGAGAATGCCTCCGACTAGAGCCAAGGGAATCACCATGACACCCGAGGAACTCGCGGAAATAATCGCGCAGGCGATCGCGACACATGAGGCCAGCAAGGCCGAATCAAGTCAGGGTCGTCAAAACGAGACCCCAGAACCCGATTCAGGAGCCTTGGACAAAGGATGCTCCTATAAGACATTCATGGCCTGTAGGCCTTGGCCATTCAAGGGTACCGAAGGGGCCATTGGGCTCTACAACTGGATTGACAAGATGGAGACAGTTCTCTCCATTAGCAGATGTAGTGAGAACCAGAAGGTCCTTTACGCGACATGCATGTTCCAAGAAGCAGCTTCGTCTTGGTGGAAGCTTCAAGTGAAGACTTTGGGGCGAGAAGTTGCTCTTCACAAGACCTGGGAGGAACTGAAGGAAATGATGATGAGAAAGTTCTGCTCTCGCGCAGAAATCCAGAGTCTGCAGCAGGAATTCTGGAACCACACCATGGTAGGAACGGATATCGACGCCTACAACAACCGGTTCAACGAGCTTTGCCAGTTGGTGCCAGACATGGCAAACACGGAGGAAAAGAAGATCGAAAGATATATTTTTGGGTTACCTCCTGTTGTTAGGGTTCCGCTCAACGCCGCAGCGCCTCCAACCTTTGATGAGGCGGTAGCGCGGGCCATCACCCTTACAAGGGATACGGTCCGTGCGGGTATGTTGACTACGCGCGGAAACGAGCAGCGAACCTCTGACTCCAAGAGGAAATGGAACTCTCACCACCGAGGGTCCGACTCCAAGCAGCCACCGTTCAAGAAGCAGGAAAGCGCAAGGGTTTACGCGATCCAAGCCGCGGAGCCATCAAGGAAAGGATACAGCGGGCCTTACCCATGGTGCAACAAATGCAAGTTTCACCGCGAGGGTGAATGCGCGAGCGTCACGTGCGCCAAATGTAACAGGCCAGGGCACAAGACGGTGAATTGCCGTGCTAAAGAAGCTGGAGCCAGTGACAACTGCTACGCATGCGGAAAGCCAGGGCATTTCAGTCGGGATTGCCCGCAAAGGGGAAACCAAGCTCGCGGGAGAGCTTTTGTGATCGGCGCGGGTGAAGCTAAAGAAGAGCCGAATGTGGTAACCGGTACGTTTTTGCTTAACGGCCATTTTGCATCTGTCTTATTTGATACTGGCGCTGACCTAAGTTTTATATCTGCTGAGTTTAAAAACTCCCTAGGCTTAGCAACCAGTAGGCTAGACACGCCTTATACTATAGAACTAGCCAATGGTAGGCAGTTATGCGCAAACGAAAGAACTGAACAATGTGTTATAGTCATGGGAGGTCACGGGTTCAATATTAACTTGTTACCAATAGACTTGGGAAGTTTTGACATTGTGGTAGGTATGGATTGGTTAGTCGAGAACCGCGCGGAAGTTATTTGCCATGAGAAGCAGGTTCGGATCCCACTGTTGAACGAAGAAACCTTGGTAATTCAAGGGGAAAGAAGGGGAGTTGCGACGAAACTGATTTCGTGCCTAAAGGCGCGTAAATGCCTAAGGAAAGGGTGCTACGCCTTCCTGGCGCATGTAGTAGAGAAGAAAGGAGATGAGCGAAGAATTGAAGACTTACCAGTAGTGCGCGAATTTCCAGAAGTTTTTCCTGAAGATTTGCCCGGATTGCCGCAGCCGCGACAAGTAGACTTTCGTATTGATTTAGTCCCAGGAGCTGCGCCAGTAGCTCGAGCACCTTATCGATTAGCTCCATCTGAGATGCAAGAGCTATCCAATCAGTTACAGGGACTATTGGATAAGGGTTTCATACGCCCAAGCTTTTCGCCTTGGGGAGCTCCAGTACTGTTTGTTAAGAAGAAGGATGGTTCCTTCGGGATGTGTATTGACTACAGGGAGCTGAACAAGCTGACAGTCAAGAATCGGTACCCCTTACCAAGGATTGACGACTTATTTGACCAGTTGCAGGGATCCAGTTATTATTCGAAGATAGATCTACGGTCAGGATACCACCAACTTAGGGTCCATGAGGAAGATGTGCCGAAAACAGCCTTCCGAACTAGATACGGCCATTATGAGTTCTTAGTGATGCCTTTCGGGCTAACTAATGCGCCGGCTGTATTCATGGATCTGATGAACCGCGTGTGCAAACCATACTTGGACAAGTTTGTGATTGTGTTTATAGATGATATTCTGATTTACTCTCGGACCAAGGCCGAGCATGAGCAACACCTGAGATTGATTTTGGAATTGTTGAGGAAAGAAAAGTTGTATGCGAAGTTTTCCAAATGTGAGTTTTGGCTTAGAGAAGTTCACTTTCTCGGTCACGTTGTAAACGAGAAAGGAATACACGTTGATCCTTCCAAAGTCAAGGCCATCGAAAACTGGGAAGCGCCAAAAACCCCAACTGAGGTGAGGCAATTCCTAGGACTAGCTGGCTACTATCGACGCTTCATTGAGAACTTCTCCAAGATAGCTCTACCACTGACCGCGCTAACTCAGAAAGACAAGAAGTTTGTTTGGGGCGAAAATCAGGAAACAGCATTTCAAATGTTGAAACAGAAGTTATGTAGTGCGCCAATTTTGTCTCTGCCCGAGGGGACGGATGACATCGTCGTTTACTGCGACGCTTCACATCAGGGACTTGGATGTGTCCTTATGCAGCGAGACAAAGTCATAGCGTATGCCTCGCGCCAACTCAAGATCAATGAAAAGAACTACACAACGCATGATCTGGAACTTGGAGCGGTTGTCTTCGCGCTAAAGATTTGGCGCCATTACCTCTATGGTACAAAGTGTATAATCTTTACGGATCACAAGAGCCTTCAACATATATTTGATCAAAAGGATTTAAACATGAGGCAACGAAGATGGGTTGAATTGTTGAATGATTATGATTGTGAAATAAAGTACCACCCTGGAAAGGCGAACGTGGTAGCAGACGCGCTAAGTAGGAAGGAGCGAATAAAAACGCTACGAGTCAAGGCTCTAAGGTTGACCTTTCGCGCAGATCTCTCTACCCGCATCCGAGACGCTCAGCAAGAAGCCTTGAAACCAGAGTTTGCTAAAAACGAATCCCTTGGGGGTATGATTAAGAGTTTGGAACTTAAAGAGAACGGCAATTTATATTTCGCTAACCGCATATGGGTCCCTCTCAAGGGAGGATTGCGCGAGCAAGTATTAAACGAAGCTCACAAGACGCGGTATTCCGTACATCCTGGCGCAGACAAGATGTACCAAGATGTTAAAACGCTGTATTGGTGGCCCAATCTTAAAGGCGCCATCGCGACGTATGTCAGTAAGTGCCTGACGTGTTCGAAGGTAAAGGCTGAATACCAGAAGCCGTCGGGGTTATTTCAGCAGCCAGAAATTCCCATGTGGAAGTGGGAACAAATCTCTATGGACTTCATCACCAAACTGCCAAGGACACCTGGGGGTTATGACACAATCTGGGTTATCGTAGATCGGCTAACTAAATCAGCACACTTCCTGCCGATCAAGGAAACCGATAAGATGGAAAAGTTAGCCCGATTGTATATTCGAGAAGTAGTTTCAAAACATGGAATCCCAGTGTCCATCATTTCTGATAGAGATAGTCGGTTCACATCAAGGTTTTGGAGATCGTTACAAGGAGCTCTAGGTACTCGCCTTGATATGAGTACAGCTTATCATCCTCAAACGGATGGGCAAAGCGAGCGAACAATCCAGACATTGGAAGATATGCTGCGCGCGTGCGCGATCGATTTCGGAGGTAGCTGGGATACTCATCTCCCATTGGTTGAATTTTCTTACAACAACAGTTATCACACAAGCCTCAAGGCTGCGCCGTTTGAAGCTTTGTATGGGCGCAAGTGTAGATCCCCACTGTGCTGGGCTGAAGTGGGTGACAAGCAAATGACTGGTCCAGAATTGATCCAAGAAACAACAGACAAGATTTTTCAGATACGGGATCGCCTTAAGACAGCACGCGACAGACAGAAGAGCTACGCAGATGTGCGAAGGAAACCATTGGATTTTCAGGTAGGGGATAGAGTACTTTTGAAAGTCTCTCCATGGAAAGGAGTCCCCCGTTTCGGCAAGCGAGGAAAGTTGAATCCGCGCTATATTGGACCATTTGAGATCCTGGAAATGATCGGTCCGGTTGCTTATAAACTCCGTTTACCCGCCGAACTCAGTGGAGTTCATGATACGTTTCATGTGTCCAACCTCAAAAAGTGTTTATCTGACGAAACGTTGATTTTGCCGTTGGAAGAGATTCACATCGACAAACAGCTGCACTTCGTAGAAGAACCTATAGCAGTAACCGATTGGAAAGAACAAAAGTTACGCAGAAGCAGAATCAAGTTAGTAAAGGTTCAATGGAACTCGAGGCGTGGGCCTGAATTCACTTGGGAAAGAGAAGACCAGATGCGCAAGAAATACCCACACCTCTTTCAGAACATGGCTTCTGCCAGCGACGTCTCCTAAATTTCGGGACGAAATTCTCTTAACAGGGGGAGAATGTGACACCCGGTAAATTCCCAATCCCTTAAACCAAGTAATCAACCTAAATATTAGGTAATTATGTTATATGCGCCTTGCGCGAGCGCGCCATATTAGAATCAGCGCGTGCATTTGTTATGTGCGCCCTGCGCGAGCGCGCCATATTAGAATCAGCGCGTGCATTTGTTATGTGCGCCCTGCGCGAGCGCGCTATGTTAGAATCGGCGCGGGTATTTGTTATGTGCACCCTGCGCGAGCGCACCATGTTAAGAACCTGCGTGGGCATATGTTATATGCGCCATGCGCGAGTGTATTGGTTTTATGTTTCTATAACTTAATGTTGTCTAATGGGCTGACCGTCTCGCATGATGCTAAGGCGGGTGCATCCCAAATCGTCTATGCGCGTGCGGAAGGGGAACTAACCTCCCCGCATGGCGGGAACATTGAGAGCTAGTTTGTCTGAAGCTCCAAGATGGAATTGACTTCAACATAACTGATCACTATGTTGAAATACCAAGACCACCTGGAGAATCTACAAATGAAACTCAATGTCCCTGACTGCGAGAAGGTTACGCACCTACCCGCAGCAAAGAAATGTCCTTCACGCAGAAAGCTATGCGCACCAAGTGATACGCGCAGAACACTTAGTCTATTCTCCAGATGTAAGGAGATTACTCCCGCCCAAAAGAAAACAGTAGCGTGTTTCAGAGATTTTCCACTTTTTACTGTACACTGACAAAAGTACCTGAAAAAGCACACTGTAACATGAAAAGTCAACTGTCAGCCACCCTATTCTCACCAACCCCAGACCTGCATGTCCTGACCAAATCAAATCAAAATCTTTTATCCACTACTCCACTTTTAGATAAATAATAATAATTTCCATACTTTATCATCATTACACCTAGATATGAAAAGATTACAATCCCCTAAAGCAAGGGATTGTGTTCCCTTGAGTTTGCCTATAAATATGTAACCTAAATTATCACCCAAGCACACTTCAAACTTCTCTCTTAAGAACTGCAAACTTGCACTAAACATCTCCCAAGCATCCGTTATTTTCAATTCCGTTCCAGTTACTAGACCTTCAATTCAAAGGCCAACACCAAGAAAACCCGAATCTCGATTAATCCCTTAACAAGAACCACAGGTGAGTCTCACAGCCCCTATTTTCACTATTTTCACTGTTTTTAAACTGTTTTCGGGGCGAGGGACACGTACTTAAATTACGATTTATCATGTTATACTTACAAGTTATGCAAACGATTGTGTTTAAATTATGTTTCATGATGAGCAATGCAAACGGTTATCTATGGTTTACGATGTATGTGCGCCAGAATTCGAGTAAGTGATCACTTTACCATTGGAACTCTAAGGGTAGGGACTGCTGGTTTGATCCGCCCACTCGTAGGGGTCGCACCTCTTACACAGACGAGTGCCTAGTATGGTCATGGGGCAGTACTATGGGTTTGAGCCCGCTCGTAGAGGTCGCTCCTCTTACGCAGACGAGCGCCTTGTTTTCCGGCACAACGTCTGCGCGTAACCCGCGGGACGGTATTATTCGCTCGTAGTGGCAGCGCCACTTACACAGACGAGCACGGTTTTTCAGATGTGTCCGCGCGTAACCCGCGGGACGGTATTACTTGTTTCGCTCGTAGTGGCAGCGCCACTTACACAGACGAGCACAGTTCCCAGAAATGTTCGCGCGTAACCCGCGGAACGATTTTATCAGAATGTGTTGATAGAACTATGTTTTACCAAGTATGTGTTTTAATGATGCTATCAGAATTATGTCTTAGAATGATTTTTATCAAGATTATGATGCAATACGATTTATCAAGTTACTAAAACTTGTGAACTCACTCAGTTTATACTGATTCAAATGTTTTACGTGTCTTTCAGGAGATAACTAGGTAGCGCTTGGAGTCACACTTAGAGCACCTCACGCTGAACATCTAAAACTAGCTTTTTGGAAGATTTTAGTTCTATCCCTTCGATGCGCGTGGTTGTTCCCGCCGCGCAAGGGGATATGGCGTGGAAATCTTCAACAGTTTTTATACTTGGATGTTTTTATGTAATTTTTAAACAATGTAATGTATTTGTATTAAACATTTCATGCGCAATGAAAATCTTACTTTGAATGTTTGCAATGGCCTGTGCTTAATTATCAATCCCCACTCGCGCGCGCCCGGCTGTTTCCGCCGCTCAGGGCCGGGTGTGACAGCTAGGGTTCTCTAAAGTCATTCAAAAGTTTCTGAGTCAGGTACAATATCCATTTGACGTGAATTATTCTTATTTTGACAAATATATAATATCCAAAAAATAAATTTCTTTATGTTTATTATGTCCGAGTACTCTCTGAGTACTCCCAAGTTCACAGTCGGCCTTTGAATTAAACTTGAGATGGTTTTGCTTAATCATGCACTAACAATCAAGCAAAACCATCTCAAGTTTAATTTGAAGCCTAGCCAATTCAGCTTGGAATGAAGTTCGAGTCCAGTTCGAGGTAGGATTGGTTTGGATTATATTAGCTCGTTAACAACCTTTAAATATTGTTCACCGCCACATCGCGCGGGCACCCTACCAGTATGTATATATATATATATATAAAAGATAGAATACAATAATCCTTATCGTACGATAACGTACGCGACCAAAATTAAACCTGTACTCCAAATTTATCTACCAAAATCAAATTGAAATTCAAATCAAACTTATTTTGTTTGTGAAATCGTGAATCAATTAGAGAGTTAACCTAATAAATTACGAGAAAGAGGAGAACTATTGCGATGGAGAAGAACAGTAGTTGCCCAATTGAGCGTATTTTTGGTTGAGCGTAATCCAGATCTAATTGAGCGTAGTTGGAGTTGAGCGTGACTGAGCGTAATGTGATTTGTGTGTAATTAAGCATAATTAAATTCGAGTATTCTTTTGGAATTAGATTATGTGGGTAATTGGATTTAAGAGTATGTATGGGCGATTTTACTTCACGACCTGCAAAATTAACAATTTTTTTGTGGTTAAATAAAATGTAAAATAACAAGTTGCTTTAGTTTTTATTTGAATTATTTGATAAGTATGAGTTGCAAAGTGATTGAAACAATATATATTTTACTATTTAATATTGAATCAATGAATTTTGTGGCTACCACCATCACTACTTCTTCACACATCAAACTCCATAATAGATCAAACTGATATCAGTTAGTTCATTACATATTCCTGAGCGTAAGTTTTAACAATTGCAGTGAGAAACAATTTGAGCGTGATAAATAAATTTACTTACACATAATTGGAACACTCACACACACTCAAAAATCATAGGCATTCTTCAGCTAAGAACCGTTCTTAATTAAGAATGTCCTTATTCATATTGAATTCAATTAATTGAGCGTAATTGTTTGTTATGAATTAAACGTTATGTTATGAATTACATAAATGTAATTTTATAAATTCTAATAATTTGTACTTGCATATCAATGATTTTTTGTTATGGTGGCCCAGTGATATTCCATTAATTTGTAATAATCGCATATTCTAGTTTGTTCATGACCTGCAAATTGACTACAACACCTGTAATTGTAATTTTAACCGAGCGTAACAGGGTTTAAGCGTAATTGAATTTCGATTCAAACCTTTGGTGATTTCAATTGAAACAGGGCACGTTTCAGTTCAGGTGTATGAAACAGGGGTGTTCAATTTGGGTTTATGTTGATGATTTTCAATTGAAATTGTTGTTGTGTTGTTGGTGTCGGAGTAATAACACGTCTTAGTTTTACTTACTGAATTTGTAAAATTGGTTAATTGTAATTGTATATGTAATTGGTTGATTGTAATCTTAATTGATATGCCGGCCGATACGCGTGAACTATTTTTAGGATAATTACAAATATGCCACTGCGATGGTTTTTAAATCAACGATTAATTAAGTCGCATATATTTTCGTACGATAAGAGTTTTCTTATGATAATCTACACACACATATATATATAATGTATTATATATGCTCACTCATATTGTATATGTATGTAAACGGTTAAAACGGATTCATACTTCATTGCAGTTCACAGTTACTGAATTTAAAAGAGTGCTTCTCAATTCGAAATTGATAACCATTGGTTTATTGAAAGTTAATTCATTTAGTCACTCATACTTAATTACCTCAATCACTCGTGTTTTAATTTAGCTTTCTATAAGTATATAAACAAACTTACTAGATAAGAACTTAGGTGGGGGTTATGGTGGAGACAACACACATTAAGTAAAGCACTCTAAATGTGTTGCAACAAAGCGAGTAGAAACACATTTATGTGGATTATACTAAGACAAATTGTTGCTAAAAAAACATTAAACACATGTCATGCAAAAATTGGCTTGATGCTGATAGCGATGAAACGATAAGAAACAATTTGTGGAAAAATCCAAGACAAACAGTTGCTAGAAAACTTTAAACACACATCATGCAGAAATTGGCTTGAAGATAGCGATGAAGCGAATAGAAACACATTTACGTGGAAAAAACCAAGACAAATAGTTGATAAAAAATATTAAACACAAGTCATGTAAAAGTTGGCTTGAAAACAACAGTGTAACAAATAGAAACACATTTATGTGAAAAAAACAAGACAAATAATTTCTAGAAATCATTAACAAATGTCATGCAAAATTGGCTTGAAGATACCAATGAAGCTAGTAGAAACTCATTTATGTTTAAAAAACCAAGACAAATAGTTGCTAGAAAACATTAAACACATGTCGTGCAAAAATTGGCTTAAAGATAGGATAAGATGATAGTACTTTATGTGCCATGGTGTGGATGCACGAATAGCAATTGCACTAACCTATCAACAATACTTTAGTATTTATCTAGATTTGAACGTGACACCCGACATTTTCAGGTTAACTTCATGAACACATACTTCATTATTTCAAACATTCATGCATAATAGTAACACAATTATGTAAGGAGTCACACACACGAGTCTGTCCTAACGCGTTGGTGATCAATATCGAACCCAAACAAGTTAAGCATTTCGGATAATACAAATCTTTACATGTTACTTGATTATGTGTTTATATGACATGATAAGAGAAAAAATAAAATGGGTTGGACCGTGATCGTGAATGATGAGGCCTCCCCGGCTCGCGACACGCAAAGAAACATCGACATACAAAAAAATTGTTATTAAACCCAATATCAAACCTTAGTCTCCTCATAACCTCTCACAATCGTTACCACACGGACACACACACACACAGTTGGGTGATTTCTAATATTTTTAGGTGTTTGGAAGTGCTAGAGATCATATCTAACATCTAGGAATAATCACATGTAAGCCATAACTCTCAATTTCGTGTTTTCTTTCAAAATTGTATGATTCTTGATGAAACCTTAATTTATCCAAACAATATTTTTATGAAATAAAACTCATGTCTAACTATATAATATGTGTTAGTACGTTGTATAGATGCTATTATTATTGGTTTATACGTGTAGGACTTCATGTTAGATATAACAAATGATCATTATTGGTTTATACATGCTAGTTAGGATGCATATGTAAAACTGTTTGGTGTGATTGATCATATGTTTGCAATATAAGAACTTAGGGTTTCTATAAAAAATAACTTTAATGAACTCAAATGATGAAACTTGAATGTTAGACTCGTATGATCGTATAGAAAGACACTACTAGCTCACCTGAAATGATACAGACTTGGCTAATGTATGAAAGGTGTTTATTATGCATGCTAAGTCATGATTTGTCAAGATGGAAACTTTATGAACAATGTGATGTGTTTATCTTACTTAACATGATTTTATGATCTCTAAGAAAATATATAAAACACCAACCGAATCACCAACGGATCATCGAGTCAAACTTGGTCAAATGTGTGAGCCTTTACATGAAACTTAAAACAATGAGTAGTCAGGATGTCTCTGCATATGCCTTTGTGGCTTCCAGGTCCCAATCGTGGAAATTGCAGGACCGCATATTGCGAAACGCTGGTGTTTTGGGGGTAGATCCTGACTACACTTTTGCACTTGGTAATATTAGAACAACTCACCCGGACTTTACAGATAAGGAGACCGGCCCCAAGAAACCTCAACAAAACTTGGCGAGTGCTCTTTATAGTAAACACGTACATGATTTAGAGGGGCGATTCGATATGACCCCGAGACAAAAGACAGTTTTTGCTTGTCTCAAGGGGGCTCATGCCCAGGATTTTTTAACTGTTGTGCCAATTGAAGGTCTTGGGCAATGGATGTCGGCAGTTAAATATAGAGCCATCCTTAAATACCGGCTTATGATTCCTCTTTTCCCTCCAGATGAATCATGCCCCATTTGTAAAAAAAGCTTGTTTGGATAGATTTGGTGAGCATGCCCTCCACTGTAAGGAATTTCCGGGATTCAAGTATCGTCATGATTGGGTTAGAGATGTCTTATGGGATGTGCTCAGGCGTGCCGGGATCTCAGCCAAGAAAGAGGCACCTGTTAACTTTCTGACTGATCCGCGAGAGGGAAGATCTACCCTGCGTCCTGCGGACGTTCTTGTGTTTGGTTGACCTCACAAGGGTGTCCCCATTGGTGGGGCTGAGAGACATTGACTTCGTATCGGGACAAGCGGTTTTGAGAGCGGAATCTATGAAGGTTGCTAAGCACGAGGCAGCGTGTTTGGAGAATCAGCACATGTTCATTCCATTTGCCTTTGACACATTTGAATCCCTAGCTCCTGAGGCGGTTCGCTTCTTGGAGCAGGTGCAGAAGGTGGTCCACAATGACTCGCAGAGCCCCAGGAACCAAGGATTTATATTTAGTAGAATAGGTGATGTGCTAAAAATAGTCAATAAATATTAACTAAATTAAACAAATAAAAAAACAAGACCTAAGACTCAACTAAACAAAACACCGGCAAGTGAACCGGTCAATTGTATTAAGCTAAGTAAGTCTGGAATATCGAACCCACAGGACTTTATAAATTACGTTAATTAACTAATTAGACTCGACTTACGACACGACTGTTTATTATTAATGTTTTAAGGGGGATTTTTAAACTAATATCAAACTAAGATTAAACAAATAAGCAAGTAAACGAGAAACAAGCAACCAATCACGAGATCGAAACCAATCAGAGAAGGAATCTACCTAGGTAAGAATCCCATGCATCAACAATCATCAAACAATGGACAAATAACATGATTATGGAAACTGATTTCTAAACATATTCATCTAACAAAACCCTAAGGACCTTTGACTGAATCAAATGAAATCCCAAAGAACAATTATTAGATATTAAGCAATCAGTTGAATTGATTTCCGCAAAGTCATCAATTAGGGTTAATTAATAGTATCTAAAGCAAGCAATCTTACGAAACACTAAACCTTAGATAACTTGATAAACTAACATGACATCATGAACATGGATCAACACAATAAGCAAGAATATTGTCACTACTATCCTAGCATGCAATTGACCAAGACACATGAACATCTCCTCACCTTACAGCTATTGAATTTAGCAAAACATTTAAAACCCTAACCAACTATCAACAAGCTTCTATGATCTAACGGGCCCATTTAATCATAATAATCAAAACACCAAGTAATTGATTAAACATAAACCCTAAATCTAAAGAACACAATCAAAAGATAAAAGATCTATGTGAAGCAATAGTTAACAATCAATCAAGATAATAAATACTTATACGCATCATGAAAACAAAATCAAGTCTTTTACTATTAATATAACGAAACCATAATCAAACAAGTATCCAAAGCAAGAATCAAATCAACACATGTTCGTCAAACCTAGGTAGACATGAAGTCTAGCCTAGAATCATTATTAAAAACAATCCTAAACAAGTATTGAAAACAAAGAGAAATATCATGAAAGATAATGAACAAGAACAAAGATAAAGAACGAGAGAACCCTTCTTAATCGACTCTTGAATGCTTGTACGAAAGCTTGATGATCCTCCTTGATTCCTAACTCCAGAACACTTTCAAACCCTTGGTTTTTCTCTCAAAAACGCTGCAAATAAGTTTAGGATCGGCTAGGGAATGAAGATGTTTATATAAGCGAGAATGGGCTTGGGCTTGCAATTTTTGGCTGACCAGAAGGCCTAGACGCCTGGCCTAGGCATCCTGGGCATTTGCCTATGCGGGGCGCGGCGCCCCTTTTTGGGGAATTTTCGTTTTTTTCAATTATTTCTTGTTTATTCATGTTAGGCCCCTTTCTTGAACTCCAAGTAATGATGAGAAACTTCGAGAACTTCTTTTCCTTGACTCCAAAGCCACCATCTACATGAATACAAATCGAAACTCTAAGTGAACTAATCATGTAGTCATTGACGAGTAAAACGAACATAAACTTCGCATGAAATGATAGAAAGAATTAAGTTTAACATGCAAGACATTAAAAGAGTTAAAACACGATAAATATATAAAACTTGACTCAAAACCTTAAATAATAAAAGATAAACCAAAACACGAACTAAAACGAACTCGAAACATTAAATAAACACAACTTTACAAGGGATCCGAGATGTATAAATACATGTATATCAAATATCCCCACCCTTACTCTTTTTTCGTCCCTGAAAAAGTCTAATGTAGTTGGATCAGAATCGGAAAATATAGTCTAACAAACATATAGGTTAATTTTTAAAGCTTAAAAGAACGCAAAAACCGCGATCACCGATATTGTTGTCCACTTAAACCCATGCCTTAATCTTTACCGGGACAAATAAGATCCAACAATTTTTCACTCAGTGGTTTACACAATTAAGACCCGCTTATTTTCAGCTTTTACCGGACCAGACCACCCCAACTTGACTTAAACCTCAAAATTAGCAGATTTAAAACTTTTGTTGCTCTATTTTTTTATTTATGAATAGTTAAGACGATCAAGGGTATTGTTTATCCACCTAAGCTTAAGCATCAAAGTCTACCAAGCAACCATTAGATATTATTACGGTACAATTAATTAATAGCTAGTGTTCCCCACAACATGACATACCCCGTTATCAAGCAATACACCGAACCATTACCATAGGTGAGTATGCAAACTTTCATCTGTAGGGCTTACATGTGGCGTGTCCCTTGTGGTCCGTTTCTTAATGGTAATGAGACGCGAGCAAGGGGACCCCACATGGCTAACAGCGTGGATGATCAAGTCTGTAATGCATTTGTACTTTTGTACTTTTTGTGATCATGTTTAAAGACTTATAAGGGTTTCTCTTTTTTAGCTTTTATTTTAAATATTCACAACCCCATTTGGAATCGTGAATACCCAGATGAATAGTCGGCATACAGACCCATGGTCTCCGGACCCGGGGCATCCCATCAATACAAGATTTAAGGTTATAAAACCATACGCCAATGATGTGAAAAACACTAAAGCTAGCAGTTTAAGATTTATATCACAGGCTACACGGCATACTCAAACGTTAAACCTACCCAAGCATCATATGATAGCGTATTCAAAATTTTTAAACTTTTCAAACTTTATGATATTTTCCACTTTTTCATACTAAGAATTGAGGCTTGAGTATGGCTGACCTTTCATTGCTTATTTCTACGGACAAAACGCTTTACCCACAAGAGATTTCCGACCAATTTTATCAAATTGCCCTTTCATTTTCAAGGCTGAGCCTACCGACACATCCCAAGTTAAGTGCGCTTTCTTTTATTTATCTCATATTATTAGTAGTTTGAAAAACCAATTTCCGATAAAATCATCATCTCCCACTTTAACGCAAAAAACTATATTCAAGGGACATTTTAAACATTTTTAATTTTTCTTTTTTTTCAAACAAAAACTCAATTTAAACTACGACTCAAATATCCTATCCCCACACTTAAATTTTGCATTGTCCTCAATGCAAGGATAAGGACGACTCAAAATAAAAATAAAATTAAAATAAAGTCGGACTACAAAAACTAAAAACCTAAAAATAAAAAACAAAACAAAATAAAAAGTTAACAAGCTAGATAATGGAAAAGACTTAGCTGGTAATATACGAATGAAACATGATGCCAAAGTCTTCTTTCCATGAATGCCCTCCAACTACGAACGTGCTGAACAAATGGTAACTCCTTCTCTCACGAACGTAAGCGGCCAAACAAAACAAACATATCTAAAAATGTATGTTATCGTAATGATAGATATTATGTAATTAAAGTACTTCAATCAACCCACAAATATATAAAACATGAATAATCAGCAGCAAATAATAATAAAACGTAAAGTATAAGGCTCGGCTGCTCCATCCCCACACTTGTTCATTTCATTATACTCAACCTCGGGGATCTTCTCTCTAGCTCACTCAATCTTCAATCTAGCAAAACTCAAAAACACAAAACAAAGTCGAACTACAAAAACTACATTAGGGACTCAAAGAAAATAAAAATAAAAATAAAAGAAAATAATACAAACTCTACACTTGAGTTTTCACTCAAGAACCCATGTTATACGAATCACGTGGCGGACCGAGTGGAGCTTCCTCCACCTCGGTAGAACTCCAATGCCCTCAACAATTCCGAATCATTATCCGACCATTCATCAGCCTTTTTATTCTTCTTTCTAACTCCACGAACCATCTCAACCTTACGCTTTCCACCACCCCATTCTCTAAAACACTTTACCATTACCCGAGAACTCAAAACCTTTCGCTCCTTCCCCACACTTTAAACTCACCGAACGGGACTCGTCAAGACTTGGATCCATGCCGGAGATAAATGATTCTATCGAGTAAACTGGATGACATGGATCAATGAGACCGTCTTGACCACTTGGATGTCTCATGGACTTAGCCAAATAAGTGGCACTATCATCGCCGGCTCTAAGAGTTATCTTACCTTCAAACACGTCAATGACCGCCCTTGCGGTACGTAAGA
This sequence comes from Bidens hawaiensis, assembly GCF_021521415.1. Lineage (NCBI taxonomy): Eukaryota > Viridiplantae > Streptophyta > Magnoliopsida > Asterales > Asteraceae > Bidens > Bidens hawaiensis. The sequence goes on from NW_027500223.1 coordinate 50,798, forward strand.
ATGGACGACCCAAAATAATAGGAACTCTCTCATCGGCCTCCATATCTAAAACAACAAAATCAGCGGGGGAAACTAAATTGTTTACCTTAACAAGCAAATTCTCCACGACACCCCTCGGATACTTAACGGAACGATCGGCTAAAGACAACGTCATGCGAGTAGGAGTGAGCTCTTCGAGACCCAACTTTTCATATAAAGAATACATCATGAGGTTTATGCTAGCTCCAAGATCGGCCAATGCTTGACACGTCGTATCACTTCCGAAAAGGCATGGAATGGTAAAAACGCTGGGGTCGGGTAATTTCTCCGGTACTTTATTAAGAACTACCACAGAACACTCTCCATTTAGCGGTACAGTCAACAGCTCCTCTAACTTATCCTTTCTTTTAAGAATATCTTTCAAAAACTTGGCATACTTAGGCATATGCTGGAGGACTTCAACGAACGAGAGGTTGACATTTAATTGGCTAAATATATTAAGAAAATGCTCGTAATCTTTCGTATACTGTTGATGCTTTAGACTAGCGGGATACGAGACATAAGCATGGTTAATAATGTGTGGTGGTGGCTGGACTCCAACCGACTTCTTCTTAGTGTTTTTCTCAACTTGCGGCTCTATAATTGGTGTTGTACTTTGTGACTTACCCGGAGCCTCTACCTCTATCTCCTCATCTACCGATTCATCATCCCCATTTTTCCCTATTTCTTTACTAACTACCTCCGGACCAAAAACCCTACCACTACGAGTGGAGATGGCTTTCAATTGAGCAGCCGGATTAGTTTGAGGAATACCCGAAAACTGACCTGGGGGCCTTTCTTCTAAACGACGAGCAATGTCACCAACAGTCCTTTGAATATCGAGAATAGAAGATTGTTGGTTTTTGAAGAGTAAGTCATGCTCGGCGAACTTTTTCTGTGTTGCTTGATCTCTCTCGAAAATTAGCTTCATCATCTCTTCCAAACGCCCAATCCCACCGTTTGAATCCTGCACATTATTTTGAACATTAGTATTATTGGTATTATTATCATTAAAATACTGACCTTGTGCTGGAGCATAAGAATTTTGAAATCCGGGTGGTGCGCCTGACGGACTCCAGTTGGAATTATTCTGATTCGGGTTCTTGTAGGTATTCCAACTCTGATTATTGTTGTTGTAATTATTGGGAAACCTATTCTGACCAGCAACAAAATCAACTTGTTGATTCATCACCGGGCACTCCAAAGTACCATGTCCACCTCTACAAAACTCACACCTGTCCACCTTGGCCTTCAGCTTCTTCACCTCTCGAGTTAGTGATTCCAAAGCAGCTGCCACACTAGTATCCAGATTAACCTGGTGTACACCTCGAGCGGATGAGGATGTACTGCTAACGGGTTTGGAATTCCCGCGATGTGGCACTTTGGCAAGGTCCGATTGAGCGAAGCTCTCAAACATCTCGTTACTGTTGGTGCATTTTGTGACCGTCGCTATGCAATTCTGACTAGCGGAGACGCCATAGGCGAAGTTAGAACAACTTCGCCTTAGGCGAAGTTAGAACAACTTCGCCATAGGCGAAGTTAGAACAACTTCGCCTATTGGCCCAAGCCCAAGCCCGCGAAGTTGGTTATCTATATATATGTGTGTCTTGTTTAGGGTTTAGAATCCAGAAAGTTAGAATTTTGTGTGTTCAGTTCAATTGTCTAGAGAGAAACAGAGAGGGAGAGTCATGTGGGCAGACCCGAGGTAGAGCTCACCTCGGGTCAGCCGTGTTTTGGTTTATGTTCGGTTTGTAACGTGGTTTGGTTATAATATAAAGGATCTGCAGATTCGTTTATCCCATTAGTATGTTTGTTCGTGTGTTTGTCTATGTGTAATCGTGTTCTTCGTCTTCAACACCATTAAACGAGTCTAGGAGGATTCCGCACTCCTAGACCTCGTGTGGATCTCGTATCGATCAGCGACGCCCCGGGGGACTTACAAGTGGTATCAGAGCCTTAGGCTCTTATGCTAAGGTTCGAGATCTGCGTTTTGGTGTTTCTGGCACGTTTCTGATGTGTTTTTGGCCGAACAGCCGCCGTAGGCGAAGTTATTGGGTTCAAGCGAAGTTGTCGCTAAAATTTTAGGGTTTTGGCGAAGTTATAGCCAGACGAAGTTAATGAGGGGCGAAGTTGACTTTTAGGTGAAGTTATAGCCAGGCGAAGTTAATGAGGGGTGAAGTTGACTTTTAGGCGAAGTTGACTTTTGGGCGAAGTTGACTTTTAGGCGAAGTTAAAAAAAAAAATTGTTTGGAGTTTTCGTCTGTATGGCCAGGTGTACACGATTATTGTGAGACCGAAAGTGTTGTTCCGAAAACGAGTGAATCTTGGTATCTCTTGGTCTTACGTGTGAACAAATACGGGTCAACTCTGGATATGGAGTTGAAGTTGTGAATGGGATATTGATTGAAACTGGATATTGACACATATTTGGGTGTTTGTGGGCAAAGAAATTGTTGTTGTTTGAGGTTGACCAACTGAAGAAAGTCAAATCGAACTGAAGGTTTTCGTCATTACTGGATTGCGGTCTGAGCATATTATTTATGTTATTTTCAAGGCGTTAGAGAATTGGTCCCTGTTACGATTTTAGAACAAGTTGGATTTAATCGGGAATTAATTTGTTTATGTTCTTGATCGTTATCCATGGTGATTGAAGATGCTTCGGATTAATTAATGGTCATGTGTGTTAGATTCTGTCAAGGTGGTTTTGTGATGAAATTGATCACTTGATGTTGAGTAGTTGAAGATTGAACCTTATCTTACTATACAATTCCGACGTGTTGGTGAAGTTGTGGAGGGAGCACAACTTCACGTGTTGGTGAAGTTATAAGAACTTCACGTGATTGGTTGAGATGATCAATTAGGCACGGGGATGCATGCATGTCAAAGACCTCGATCGATATAGTCGGAGAAGCTTACACTGAAGGGGAGATCTGATATGGAAGACGCCGGGTGATTGGTAGATTTGTGGAGCTACAAGACTGTTTCAGACACGGCTGGTTGAAGACAGGATGGATGTTGCATGTATATGTGAAGTTCAAGTTTGAAGATCACAGTGAAATCGAGTCCTACAAGAAGAAGCAAACAGAAGATCATCAGTTAAGAGGGAGTCTGTTGGTGCATGTTTTGTAACAGATGATCTTTTGTGTTTGTTAGAATTGAGAGCAACGATCAAAGGGGAGTCTGTTGGTGCATTTTGTGACCGTCGCTATGCAATTCTGACCAGCGGAGACGCCATAGGCGAAGTTAGAACAACTTCGCCATAGGCGAAGTTAGAACAACTTCGCCTATTGGCCCAAGCCCAAGCCCGCGAAGTTGGTTATCTATATATATGTGTGTCTTGTTTAGGGTTTAGAATCCAGAAAGTTAGAATTTTGTGTGTTCAGTTCAATTGTCTAGAGAGAAACAGAGAGGGAGAGTCGTGTGGGCAGACCCGAGGTAGAGCTCACCTCGGGTCAGCCGTGTTTTGGTTTATGTTCGGTTTGTAACGTGGTTTGGTTATAATATAAAGGATCTGCAGATTCGTTTATCCCATTAGTGTGTTTGTTTATGTGTAATCGTGTTCTTCGTCTTCTACACCATTAAACGAGTCTAGGAGGATTCCGCACTCCTAGACCTCGTGCGGATCTCGTATCGATCAGCGACGCCCCGGGGGGGCTTACAGTTACATTCGGCGACATTCTTCCTAGCCAGTAGACTTCCTCCTGTGGCCGTGTCGAACCGAACTTGGGTTTCGTAGTTCAGTCCGTTGTAAAATTTCTCCACGAGAGCCCATGGTGTGAGACCATTCTGTGAGCATCGAGACAACAAGTTTTGAAAACGCTCCCAAGCATGACAATATTGCTCATCCGGCTCCATGTGAAACGAGTGAATCTGATCGCGAAAAACAGACGCTTTAGCCGGTGGGAAGTATCTCTTGATAAATGCCGAACATAGTGCTTCCCAAGTGGTGAACGTGCCAGGTGGCTGCGTGTCAAGCCAAGTAGCTGCTTTACCTGTAAGTGAAAAAGGAAAAAGATGTAAGAAAATTGCATCTTCAGTAGCACCTTGCAATTTAAAAGTTTTCAAAACGCGGTAAAGTCGGTTAATATGAGCCGGAGCATCCTCTTCATCGTTCCCATGAAACTGATTAGTTTGAACGATGTTGTTCATGACGTATGACGGAATCTGCCACGAGTTGGGGTTGTCGATCTCGGGAACGACGATGCATGATTGGTTTCCGGTTAAGCCATCGAAGGCTTGAGCAGCAATTGTCCTATTGTCGGCCATTTGAACTTGTGGTTGGACTCTAGGACTTTCTGGTGGTGAACAGTGCGGGTGACGACTTTGGTGTAGATGCGGGTTCTGACGGCTGTTCTTCTACGAACAAACTAGCCTCGGTCTTCAACGAAGAAGATCCAAGATTATCCAGCGGTGGTCCTTGCGAACGAAGATGTGGCATAAACCTGAAAAACGCAAAAGACAAAGTGAGTAGACTCGAATACTAAAAAAAATAAACTAAAATAAACCAAAACTTAAATTAGACTCCTACGACTCAAATAAAATAAAACAAATAGCACTTATGTAGCAATTAAGTCCAATTAACGCAAATAACGCAATTGCCAAGAGTACCCGGCAGCGGCGCCAAAAACTTGATGTGCTAAAAACAGTAAATAAATATTAACTAAATTAAACAAGTAATAAAAACAAGACCTAAGACTCAACTAAACAAAACACCGGCAAGTGAACCGGTCAATTGTACTAAGCTAAGTAAGTCTGGAATATCGAATCCACAGGACTCTATAAATTACGTTATTTAACTAATTAGACTCGACTTACGACACAACTATTTATTATTAATGTTTTAAGGGGGATTTTTAAACTAATATTAAACTAAGATTAAACAAATAAGCAAGTAAACGAGAAACAAGCAACCAATCACGAGATCGAAACCAATCAGAGAAGGAATCTACCTAGGTAAGAATCTCATGCATCAACAATCATCAAGCAATGGACAAATAACATGATTATGGAAACTGATTTCTAAACATATTCATCTAACAAAACCCTAAGGACCTTTGACTGAATCAAATGAAATCCCAAAGAAAAATTATTAGATATTAAGCAATCAGTTGAATTGATTTCCGCAAAGTCATCAATTAGGGTTAATTAATAGTATCTAAAGCAAGCAATCTTACGAAACACTAAACCTTAGATAACTTGATAAACTAACATGACATCATGAACATGGATCAACACAATAAGCAAGAATATTGTCACTACTATCCTAGCATGCAATTGACCAAGACACATGAACAACTCCTCACCTTACAGCTATTGGAATTTAGCAAAACATTTAAAACCCTAACCAACTATCAACAAGCTTCTATGATCTAACGGGCCCATTTAATCATAATAATCAAAACACCAAGTAATTGATTAAACATAAACCCTAAATCTAAAGAACACAATCAAAAGATAGAATATCTATGTGAAGCAATAGTTAACAATCAATCAAGATAATAAATACCTATACGCATCATTATTACAAAATCAAGTCTTTTACTATTAATATAACGAAACCATAATCAAACAAGTATCCAAAGCAAGAATCAAATCAACACATGTTCGTCAAACCTAGGTAGACATGAAGTCTAGCCTAGAATCATTATTAAAACAATCCTAAACAAGTATTGAAAACAAAGAGAAACATCATGAAAGATAATGAACAAGAACAAAGATAAAGAACGAGAGAACCCGTCTTAATCGACTCTTGAACGCTTGTACGAAAGCTTGATGATCCTCCTTGATTCCTAACTCCAAAACACCTTCAAACCCTTGGTTTTGCTCTCAAAAACGGCTGCAAATAAGCTTAGGATCGGCTATGGAATGAAGATGTTTATATAAGCGAGAATGTGCTTGGGCTTGCAATTTTTGGCTAACTAGAAGGCCTAGGCGCCCAGCCTAGGCATCCTGGGCATTTTCCTAGGTGCGGCGCGGCGCCCCTTTTTAGGGAATTTTCGTTTTTTGCAATTATTACTTGTTTATTCATGTTAGGCCCCTTTCTTGAACTCCAAGTAATGATGAGAAACTTCAAGAACTTCTTTTCCTTGACTCCAAAGCCACCATCTACATGAATACAAATCGAAACTCTAAGTGAACTAATCATGTAGTCATTGACGAGTAAAACGAACATAAACTTCGCATGAAATGATAGAAAGAATTAAGTTTAACATGCAAGACATCAAAAGAGTTAAAACACGATAAATATATAAAACTTGACTCAAAACCTTAAATAATAAAAGATAAACCAAAACACGAACTAAAACGAACTCAAAACATTAAATAAACACAATTTTACAAGGGATCCGAGATGTATAAATACATGTATATCAATAGGCTTTGCGATTCAAAAGGGAATAGCGGCGCAGCTGGTTGCTCGCTTACCCATTATCCAGATGTAGCTCGGTTTGTGTTATATAGAATATATATTTAATTCATATTTTATATTTTTAGATGAGATTGTTTGGATATATGGGTTTTATGAACCTACATAGACAAACACTTATCGTCATTACTTATAATAGGCAGTGGTTAGCTGGAAACCTATTTCCATTTGTTTTATAAGGAAAACACGCAACCAAAGGTGAGTTCACTACTTCTTTCATAAACGCTTTTCTTGGAGAAAACAAGAACACATTTCTTTAAATTGTGTACTCCTTTTATATCACTTGTGTATTAAACACGCACATATTATGAAAATACTTACACACTAAGCAGTTAGAATGGGATTAGTGAGGTGATCTTGAGTAGTATCACTAGGTCTGATAAGCCCTATTTGGGCTAGTCGCGCTAGCACAACTGGGAGTCAAACGGTTGTAACATTGACCTAACATATGCACCATTGTTTAAGATAGACATGGCGGGAGGCACCAAACACACTTCATTGAGCTCTAGTTCATTCGCTTAGTAACTTGTAAACAATCTATCTACCTAATGATATGATTGAGTTATGCATTATTTGACAACACTTACTTTTTATTAAAACTTGCGAACTCACCAACCTTGTGTTAACACAATTTGATATATATTTTTCCAAGTCATTGAGGTTACACATTGGATAATAAACATGCATTTGGAGTCTCATCAATTTCACAAACATTTTATTTTGTTTTGGATTGTGTTTGATTTGCACATGCATGTTTACTTTTGCTTCCACACTATATACATTAAATTGCTTCCGTAGGTTTTTAAACAATTTTGTTTTTCACTACTCATGTACAATACGGATAAACAGTATTTTAAAATTCATATAGTGATTATTCAACATGACTAGTGGCCGGTACATGATGCGTCATACATCTCGTTGTAAAATCCTGCAGTTGGAAATTTGAGGGTGTGACGTGAATTATCCAAGTGTACAACATATGGCCAATATATATGATATGGACAAAAGTGCCATCCACCATTTCGTAAACATTTTTTTATAATACTTCGCGATGTTGGTCCCTTTTCAAACTTTTCACATGGTGAGTGATGTAAGGATAACAAAACTAGGAATAACTAATTAGAACTTATACACACTCTTTACAAAACTTATCGATCTTTTCCATTAAAATTCAGTTTTTTTCTCAATTTATTCACACCATAATACATCATATGATCATACTTGACACCATTTATCATTAACTTTTTCCAAATCAAAAAATCAATTAGGCTATGTCTAATGAAGGGACTATAAATGAAACGCTTTGCGCCATGTGGCGCTTAATCAACAAATTGTGGGTTTTTAGTTTTAAGGGTGCAATGGTGTTATAGGCTTGTAGCCCATATATATATATATGCATGTATATATCACACACACACACACACTCAAATATAATAATAATAAAATCAACTCACAAGCTCCTCGCCCCCACCCTTGTCGCCTAGGGGGGCGGTGTTCTCGCCCCCTTTCGCCCCTTGTCGCCTTTCTTTGCCGCTCGGTACACATAGCCTTACATATTTTCCCAAGCCAAAAATCAATTGCATATATCCCCTTTTAAAACATATATATTACTTCATTCGTCCAATTAAAAGTGTCATGGTTTGTAAAACACAAGGTTCAAGGTAGATTGAATGATTACTTTTTTTACTTACCAAATGATAATAACGCCTTTGGAAATTAGGTCCATCAATATTGTTTATTGATGTTAGACGTGTGTGTTTAAAGGTAAACTTGAAAATTGGCTAATAATTTTGAAAGTGGGCATTTGTAATGAGAAAAATAAAAAAGGAAATATGAAGACACGAAGGGAGTACATATTTAACCATTTCATTATAATTAACTTACTAAAGACTATTTTACCCTATTTTACTAAAGGAATTTTATTACATATTTTTCTTTGGCAACCGATAGGCTGACAACACGTTCAGGCCCAGTGGGTTAAACTTACGTGGCCTCGGGTCCAAACGTACTCACGCAAGAATGACGGCGATGTTCACCCGCATACGTTGAAAAAATGAGGTTCGGATTTCATAATTCAAAGTTAGTTTAGATTTTTATTTTTATTTTAAATTATTATTCTCATTCCTCCTAACATACCACAACCATGATAATCCGATTACCGCCTGGCCATGTTGGATTGCCGCGTGACGGTGCTTGTAGTGGCGGATCCAGAAATTTAGTTAATGGGTGAAAAAAAATTCAACCAAGAACTCGTCAATTCAAACTAAAACAAGTCAAACCAAAATGGGTCGGCTCAAATCGAAACGGTTCGAGTAAAAAATTTACATTAAACAAACTACCTATAAAAATATAAACAATAAATTTCATTAAATATAAAAATATAAACAATAAATTTCATTATCATATTTTTTAGGATTTTCATCTCGTATAATGGGGCCTAATGAGACGCACAAGTCATAACTACATATAATTACGGGCTTTAAGTATTTTTAGTTCGGGCTTTAGTGATTAAAATTATAAGGCACAAAAGTAATACTTTTTTTGGGTTGGTTTGTGATTATTTAAAATAAGTAATGTTTCTGGTCCTTCTGGATGAGCATCGTCACAAATTTATTTTCGATGATTATTTAAAAAAATAACATGTAATTAAAACATCAAACATAATAGTTTATCTAGTTTTGGTTCTTATACACTTTTTTTCTTTTATGTTTTGTATGATGTGGGCTCTGAAACTCTAGATACTATTGGGCTCAAGTTCCTGTTGAGCTTATTGAGCTTTGGAAATGCCCATGTGAGATCACATATTTTGTATAAAACTCATCAGGCGTAAGAGATTATTTAATTTTTTAGTCAACTCGTCTAATACCTTGTTTTGTCTCATCTTCCCAAATTTACAATTCGTCGTGCTGATGATTTGAGTCTATTTTTGTATTAGGTTATTAGCAATTGTTGTTTATATGTTTTCTTCTTGATCGATTTCATGTTGAAATCAAGGTGCATTGTATTGATTCATTGTTTGAGGAGAGATTATGAATATATGTTAAGTTCAAGTTTGGCTAGTCAAAAAGTCCATCCAACTTTCTTATTTCCAAAAAAATATACTTTTTACACATATTGACATATATAAAAACAAAAATTAATATTTATGACATACATGTAATACAAAAATTTATGAACTACATAATTTTTATTTATGCATATTAAAATTTGGGTTGTAGTTTTGGGTTATAATTATTATATTATATAATATAAAAGAAAAGTTTGGTGATGTAAGAGTATTATTAGTCCATTTGGCATTGTGAGATTGGCTAAGTAATTTTTTTATTTTGAATATCAAATGATTATTTGTGTCCATTCACCGCCGTAATGCCTGAGACCAAAAACGTTAGGGTTTTACCAACCCACTGTCGCAACGCCTGGTATCGACAACGCTCGGGTTTTTCCAACACCCAGGTTTAACCGACCTTTTTTGTTTTAGTTCTAGTACCGAAAAGAATGTAAACGAAATCAATCGAATTTGCGTCGACTCACCGTCGCAATTTATGGTTTTGCAGACTCATTGCAACTTATGGTTTTGCCGACTCAACGCCTGGTGCCTACAACACTTGGGTTTTAGTTTTATTACCGTAACGTATGTAACCGAAAATGACCAAATTCACGCCGACAGACTGCCGCATGACTGGGACCGACAAAGCTCATATTTTACAGTGCCTGGGTTTCACCGATCCAGCGTCGTCGTACGAACATAGTGTGAACCAACCGAATGTCGATTTTGTTTTTTTTTTTTTTTTATGTTTTAATCCCGGTACCGTCACGAATGTGTCGGAGACCAACCGGACTTGCGTAGACTCATCGCCTCAACTCCCGGGATTGACCCAATCGTGTTTTACCAAAACTTTAGTTATACCGGCCAACACCACCCCATTGGTCCACCTCAATTTTTATATTTTTTTTGTTTTATTATTTGTTTTAGTTCTGGTACAATAATGCACGTAACCGAAACCGACTGAATTTGCGTTCGCTTACCATATCATCACTTAGGACCGACAATGCTTGAGTTTTACCATCCCTGGGTTTTACCAACCTGTCACGGCGCAATGCGCCGATAAAAATACTAGTTTATATATATTAAAATTTTGACAATATTTAAAACAAACCAAAACAAGCCTGTTAACGAGCAAGCTTATTTTGGCCCGGGCTCAGCTTGTTAAATTAATCAAATTGATTCTAAACTAGCTCTTTTCAAGTGGGTGTTTTTAAAAAAACCTCTCAAATTGGCACGTTTGGCCCTAACAGTTTTAATTAACCAATCCCCGGTTCAAACCCTTGTGTAACACAAAGATGACAATCGACCCATTTGGCCCTAACAATTTTACAACAAGCATATGTAAACCGACCCATTGGCTTCAAGCCGCTCCCCACGAAGATGACACTTCTCGCTGTTTAAAATCCTCAAATGAAACACAAATAAAAAATCAGTAAATAATGTAACACCAAATTAATTTAAAAAAAACTATCAGAATTCTTTGCCCTAGTGGTATCTACGTTGTGTAAAATAATTTCATTTCCATTGACGTTGAAGACTTGAAGTTGCAGGTTTTGTTATAGACAAATTAAAAAAACGTATAAGCCGTGAAAAAAGTTAATTTATTACTCAATTACAGTTAAAAAAAATACCAAATAAATGCAACAAAAAATTTGAGTTAAGCCTTATGTAAAGTTGTCGGTTCGAATACTGAGCTTACTTGGGTTTTCGTCCACCTTGTGTTACACCAGAGAGTTATGCTCTTGTGGTGGTACAACTACTGTCAAGTGGCAGTCAACGATATGGTTTCCCGAGGAAACCTCCAAGCCAAACTCCAAAGTCATCGTGAACCCGATTAAAAGACATAGACCGGCTAGAACAACTGGACTCTCCAATTAAAAAGGTGCAGCCCTAGACACGAAAATATATTAAAAACAAAATCCCAATAACAAAGTCAATCTCATTGAACCTTCTTAAACCCCTAATAAACCCTGCCTGCGTTTAACAGCCGACCAATGCATTCGGCATTCGAACATCATCATCTTCTTCTTCGTCATTCATTCAGTTAATCAATTACACAATCCAACACTTCAGATGCCAATTAATTTGGGTATTATTATTATTAGCAAACAATGTTGATCCAATTTAGCGTTTTGAAATTAGGGTTTCTTAAATCTCAATCCATTTTAACTCGTTCCAGTTTCCATTCCAAGATTCTCATAAACACCCACATGAATTACAATCTATTAGACTCAATCCTATCGTTTAACCGGTTAATCGACACCACCCCTGTTCCACCAGTTCGTGATTTCAATCACATCCTGATCGAAATAGCCAAAATGAAGCAATACCCGGCTGCAATTTCACTCATTAGAGAGCATAATTTGTTGGGTTTTTGTTCTTTCGTAAAACCAAATTTGTATACTTTCAGTATCGCGATAAATTGCTTGTGTCATATGGGTCAGGTGAATGGCGGGTTTGCGGTGTACGGGAGGATGATTAAGTTTGGGTGTAAGCCGGATTGTCCGGTGGTTAATACTTTGTTGAGAGGGCTTTGTGATACAGGTGATTTGTCCCGCGCGATTGGGTTTTTTGAAAAGATTGTGAAAAACGGGTTGGAACCGACAAGGGTGACGTATGGGACGTTGATTAATGGGATTTGTAAAAGTGGTGACCCGTTAAACGCGCTGCAGGTGTTGAAAGATCTGGAGGAGAGTAAGGTGTGTCGGCCGGATACGGTCGAGTATAATATTATTATAGATTGTTTTTGTAAAAGAGGGGATGTGATTAAGGCGCATGAGGTTTTTCATGAAATGAAAGCTAAAGGTGTTGGTCCGGATATTGTGACGTTTAATACCTTGATTCGAGGTTTTTGTGGTTTAGGCCTTCAGGAAGAAGTGGATTCGTTGTTGGACGAAATGAAAGTTAGAGATATTTCTTTGGATGTAGTCACGTATAGCATAATAGCTCATGTCTTGTGTAAAAAAGGTGAGGTGGATGAAGGGTGTAAAGTGGTTGAACAAATGATGAAAGAAGGTAAGAAACCGGATACGCATACTTACACTACACTGCTTCACGGGTATTGTTTGGTAGGTGAAGTTAAGATAGCTAAAAAGATTTTTGATTTAATGATTGCACAAGGATGTATGCCTAGTGAGATTAGCTACACCGCGCTAATGCATGGATTTTGCTTACATGGCAATGTGAATCGCGCTAGAAAGATCTTTGATACTATGGTTAAACAACGGTGTACGCCTTGTGTTGTTAGTTATAGCATTTTGATTAAAGGATACTGCAAGGCGAAAAAGATGGATAAAGCGTGGGATCTCGTTAGGGAAATGTATCAAAAGGGGATTGTTCCTAATATTGTGACGTGGACGACTCTTATCGATGGCTGTTGTCACGTTGGAAGATACAAAGAGGCTTTTCTTCTTTTTGATGGAATTCAAAAGCATAACGTTGCAAATCCAAATAAGTATACTTACTCTACTTTGATTGATTCTTTGTTGAAAAGAGGGAAACTTGAGAAAGCCCTTAAAATGTGCAGAACTATGGAAGAAAAAGGTATAGGCCCTGATATTGTTCTTTATACGAGTCTTATTGACGGTCTGTGTAAAGCCACGAAAATCAATGATGGTTGTAAAGTGTTTAGTAAGCTTCATGATCATCACGTGCAGCCTAATTGTAAAACATATAATGTTTTAATGGGTGGGTTTTTCAAGAATGGTAGACTTAATGATGCAAAAGATTTGCTTCAAGAAATGTTGGCCGGAGGTTGCAAGTTGGACGGTGTTAGTTATAATTTAGTTATTCAAGGGTTTCTTCAGTATAATGAGATAAATGTAGCGTTAATTTATGTTGATAGAATGCTTGATGCCGGTTACTCCGCGAATGCACACACGTATTCGATCGTAGTGAATTTGTTGACCACGAACAAGATTGATGATGCTTCAAAACAAGTGCTTAAGAGGTTCTTTCAGTTTATGAACAAAAAAAGGTTACGTTCGTAAGAGGATGTTGACTGGAAGTAAAATATTTGGTGAAGAAAGAAGCTAAAGTTGATGAAAGTGACTCGGTTCTTGGATTAAGTGAATTGAATATTGGGGAGCGAGCTCGGGTGAATAGTTTGGTTTAAAGATAATCATAATTGCATAAACGCAAAGAAGGTACAAAAATTTTTATGCATACGAGTCCTTGATTTACATTTATTCATTAAGCTTTCATAAGATGATCTTTTGATATTTGTTTTTTTTCTGCAGTGCTGTACATGGGGAGCAAGATTCGTCATCTATTTTCACTTGTCGAAGACAAACGGATGCCTGAAACTTGTATATAGAGGTTTTACTATCTAAATTTTGAGTAGGTGGTGATTAAAACCTATTAGAAATATTTAAGTATATTATGTAAACACATTGCATCAGCTTGGGTTCTGCTGCTTAAAACCAAGATTCAGTTTCATCTTCAAAGTTAAACAAGTTAGTTAATTTGACACTTCAGGTTCAATTGCAACTAAGGATATTCAGATATTTTATATCAACTTCAAACTTTGCTGATGTCAGCAAACTAATGACATTGTTTAGAAATTAGAACTTGTTAGTTACAAAAAAAAGAGCTCTATTAATTATGTATGTGTGTTAAAGTCATTAGTAACATTTATCATTTTTAAATTTTATTTATAAAAATGAATGCTTTTGATCTTAAAAAATAAGTTGATTCAATCTGTCAAACCACTAAAACGACTGGTCCAACTGAACCTTCCGATCTTGCTAGTTTAGTTTGTTGTTTTTTAAAAGCCGTAGTTAAGGTTTTGCAAACAAAGAATAAGTAAATCAGTAAATATTTTACACACACTTAATCAAACTCTACTAAATATAGGAATTTAACAATAAATTTGCAATAACACAAGAACAAACCCTCTCAGTATCATTATTTCACACCAAGAACTCAAATACAATAATATCATACATACCCTCAGTCAAAAACTACTAATTTTCCCAACTCAAAATGTGTATGTTTTACTTATCTTCGTCAATTACCATTTTACCCTTCATGGCACGATCTGCAACAGCAATTATTTAATCTCGAAGCCTTGCATTTAGCCATTGACAGACCTCTTCCATTTCTTTAGGGACCGTATAATGCCCAAGCCTGCAGTGCAAATCAGACCAAATCATATGTTAAAAGATTATTATAAAGTTGTTGTTTCCGGAATAGTAAAGGGGCAAAAGAGTCATTTTATTCCATACCCTTTAAATCATATGTTAAAAGATTATTATAAAGTTGTTTACAGGGTTGTAAAGGGGCAAAAGAGTCATTTAATTCCATACCCTTCATATGTTTTAAACGTAACGTATGTGAATCCGACCGAGCTAAGGATCTGAGAGGATCTCTCTCCGAATTTGCATGGAACAACTTCATCACCTATAAATCACTTTGTTAGTTATGCATTGGTAAAAAATGGTGGGTCAGAACATGCAAATCTTTATTGGTGAAAAAGGGTCGGGCTTGACAGGTGAAACATAACCAAAACTGAACCATTTATCCATAAACAGGTCAAAATTACCGAGTCCATGACACATCAAAATAGGCAATGAGGCAGCGCGTCCAATAGCGGCATGTGATCCTTCCATCATGTTTATCAAGCTCCTACCAAAAATCCATCAAATTAAATTTTCAGTTAAATAAATAAATGTAGAAAAAAAAAGTGTTTAACTTGGTCAACTATTGAAAACACCCTTAAGTGAAGGAAACATTGGTGAAACCAAAAAGTTACTAAAGTAGGGTCAATTACACAATAATGCAACTTTCACATTTTCATAGTTATATGCTAGAAATGGTGTGACATATCACAACACCGCCATGTCACCATTGCAGTAGAAGATTACTTGTATACACCGACAAAAATAACTATAAGTATGTTGCATACATTGCAAAGAAAAACATTTTTTTCTTACATACAATGACAGAAAGATGCAAGCGGTGCAATTAACCCTATGGTATATTGAAAAATAAACGGATATTGGAAGGGTATTTTAGTAATTTACAGTCCAGCAGGAAGCCAGCCGCTCAATCCAACAATAGCCTTTAAGTTAACAGGGTAGAGGTTGCCATTTCCATATCTTCCCTGAGTGAAACAAGTTGCAGAATAAAGGGCACATGCAGCACCCATACTGAATCCTCCGATGCCGAATTTAACTGTTAAAAAAGAGGGAGTTTTTATGTTACAACGAGTTTAATAAAGGGCACATTTGATTTCATTATAAGTTTAATAATTGCATAAAAATTGAAAAAACAAAAGATCAATTATACATAAGAAAACTTCTTTTAGGACACTGATGCAAATATACTCACTCGACCCCAACAATACTCTGACCTGAGATCGGTTTGGATTGGTTTTATACTCCAACCGAACAAAAACCGAAAATTCGGTTTTGGGTTTTTGAAAACCGTTTCATTGTAGTTATCGTTTTCATAATAAGTTTGGTCTTGCCATTTGGACTTGAACTTAAGACCGAAAAATGGCCCAAAATAATGATTTGGGGCCTAAAACTTTTAGCCAAAATTTTTTGTTTGTTAATGCTAAATTGGTTATTAAACATTTGGGCCTAAATCTTTTGGCCTGCACCATTTATTAAACTTTTATAAATTACTCAGCATTCAAATATTAAAATTATAATCTATAAATTCACACAAAAGTCAGTTTTTAAGTCTTCCATCTTAATTCTTAAGGATAAATTTCCATGTTATGTAACCTACTTTTTTTTTTTTGCTATTAATGATTAATCCCCTTACAATATGTAACAAAATCAAAAGGGTATTCAGCATATATGTAACTTATATCAATGAAACAAAAAAGGAAGAAAATTTACCATCCGAGGGCTCGGTGGATAACAAGTTTGCAATGTGTGAAGCCGAAGCATCTAAACCTTCAACATCGTTTGGACCATCTTCGGAGAGCTCTCCTTCATCAAACCCTATTATTATAAACCGAAATGTCATAAATTATCATGTTTATGATAAGATAGTTATTATAAAAAGGAAAACTGTTGAAAAATCTTATGGGCTTTTGATAATTTACACATTAGACTTTGGACTTTGGTTTGCAAGATTAAATCCTTAACTTTTAACAGTTTCTTGAAAAGATAGTTCTTTTTTGCTTGAATAATCATGCAAAAGTAAAAGCCATGAACTTAATTATATGATGGTTTTTTGATAGTGCTAAAATAAAATAAAATAAAACAAAACAAATATATTATTTTGTGTTTTCAAGATTAACATCTTACATGCAGTGCAAGGAAATCCACCAAGAACGGTCACTGGGCGAGTAGGAGCAGTTGGGCATATCCATTTAATCTGCAAAATGTAAAATTCATAATGTAAAAAGAGGCAAAAGAAAAAAATATATGCAGAACAAGAATGCACTTAAAAAGATGTTATTTATATACAAAATTTAGGCGGGTCGTGACAATATGCTTACATTCGGGAGAGGAAGGTTGTCCAAGAGTTGAGACCAGCTGCAACAAGATACACAAAATCTTTATTGAGCATACTACTTCAAATAAGGACAATATAGATGACTTTGTTGGGTTCGATAATGGGTCAAACGAGTAATGTTAGGCACGGGTTGGGTTAACCCAAAACACTTTTTATCCAAGAAATTATAATTTTTTGATAAATGATTATCAGTATGTAAAATATCAAATTATAACTTGCAAGAATAATTGTATCTTTTTAATTAAACTATTTCAGAGGTTATGCATCAAAATTACACTTTGGGCAGTTTTAAGCCCCGATCCATTGGCGAGTTTTCTTTTAAAGTTTTTTTTATTTGGCCCGTTAGAGACATAACATAAGTTTTATTGAAGCATGCGTAAGTAAATAAGTCAAAAATGTTACATCCACTGCTTATCATAAATATTATGATTCATAATATTCCATTTTCCCCCTTTTTTGAGGTTTTCTTCTCTTTTTTTATTAAAAAAAAAACATCCTTCTTTGTTTTTTATTTTTTTATGTGTGTGATGGAAAGGGACAAGATAAGCATCAACGTACAACAAACAACAAAGACAAATACTTCAATGATTTCACATCACCAAATATGTTACAAATCGGTTATGAAAGGAGGGAGCATGTAAATCAGAATAAGAATCTCATGGATTTCATTCTTAAATCGTTTACACTAAAAAAACATATTCTGTTCTGAATACCGAAAAGAAACTTAATAAACGATCACCAATTAAAAGTGACCAAAAAAATACAATCATTCAACCCGGTCGACCGATTACCTTTTTTTATAATGATTTGACCCCTCTGAAATTAAACAAAACCTACATTGACCCGTTCATAAGTAAATATTTGCCAAATGTATTAATCTACCTGGACCCATTATCACCAAGCCCATGCAGCCAAACAACCGTTGCAAGGTGCCTCCCTTTTGGCCTCACAACATAAGTCCTACCAAACTCCACTCTCCTTGTAGCAGTCCTACTGCCTGATATTTGCAACCGATCAATGCACAAAATGGTATTAATGCATGTTTGTGTTTTCTTATAAAAATTGCTTACATGTTTGTTTTATTTTTTAAATAAGCAACAACCTTACAGTTTATTTGATTATTTCACATATTAATACTCATGTATGTGTAATAAAATGTTAATGGCAGAAAGAGTATTAATGAACTAACCGGAACCAATGGAAGCATTTGTGTAACTCATGTTTAAATAAAATGCAATAATGAAAAAAAAAGCACCAATTTCAGTTTGTAGCAGTGTGAAGCTGTTTCTGCAATTTATAGGCAGTTTGGGTAGTCACAGTAGGAATAAAACATGTGACAATTAAGTTGTCAACCAGCTATACATTATGCCTAAAATTCAATAAATAATAAGAGCATCCATTAAAAAAGAAAACATCTTTTTTTAATTATCAAAGAAATGTGTGTGCCTAAAATTCAAAAAGAAACAAGCTAGCATCCATTAATATAGAATGTCTTTAGTTCTCAAAGATATGTCTGTGTATATACACGATATACACACGAAAGAGCATCACATTATGCTTAAATCCATTAAGAAATATGACTATCGATTAAATAAAATTATATATATATACATATATATATATGCATATACATACACACACGTTAATTTTAGAGCCTGTATCATACACGAAATAATTCAAATGATAAAATTACAACTAAAGCAATTAATTACATAGCGTATATGAATAATGTACTACATCTATACTTGTATCTATACTATGTGTGCATATATTGATTTATTTATATCAGAAAATGATTTTTTTAAATGAACTTAATAAAAAAAATGCATGTGCAAAAACGTACCCAAAAATGTTTCTCTCTATTGAAAATTTCATTCTCAGTATCATATATGCATAATTGAATGAATTTTGGTTATGAACCAATTTCGGAAATAAAACTTCTCATACGATAGTAGTTATAACCACTCGGTCTAAATACAGAAGGAGTGTTACCTTTATTAATATATTTATCAATTTAGTACCACTCATCAAAGAAAAGAAGAACATTAAATTGTAATATCGGATGTTCTTCAAGAACTATATTTTTCTGAGCTACACCTTGAAAAAGATTTTGATAAGTTTTAGGGGGCTTCTTGACTTTGTCATAAACTCATATTGACAACATAAAAACTAACATGTTAACTCATTCAATTTTGTGAATATTTTGTTTTATTTGAGCATAATTTTGCATGACATTCTTCTCGTACAACGTTCTAATCATCATTGAAGAAAAAATTAATGTTGACATAAATATTTCAAATTTAATAAAAGTTAGAAGCATTAGGCATGGGGTGACATGTCGAAAGTGTTCTCAATCTTTTCTTAGATTTTGATTGTCGAGGGAAAAATAGTCAATTTGTCAAATCCCGAACTTTTTGATTATTTCCAAAAATGCCCTTGAAAATAAATTTGAAACCCGAATCATATTTAAAATTCTAACTTTCATCCGTTTGACATTTTCAAGTCAACACTTTGAACTCATAACAAATTTGATGATAAATCTATTTGTATTCTTAAACTTTTAAAAATACTCAAATTTCTCATTTTTGACCCGGAACAAATTTTGACCTAAATGTAGTTAACTTGTACCAAACAATTTCTTTACCAAGTTTTGAACCATAAAAATCAAATTTAACCCGAAACAATCATTGATAAAAACATTAAGAAATTAAATATGATAAACTGTGTTATGTCTGAAAGTGATTCGTATACATTATCCTTACATTTTAACATATATATAGTTTACTAAATTAACCGAAAAAAATGGATAGATTTAAAGCATATATTTATAATTTATAAATTTATATGAAAATTTACAATAATAATAATAATAAATAAATAAATAAATGGATTGATTTAAAAAAATGAATCGACTTTTAAGCTATTTATAATTAATGATTAAAAATTACTTTGTAAAATGAAAGCATATTCGAGTTTTGTTTTTCTTTACAACATTCTACAATATATATAGAATAATATGTTAATGATAACATTTGAAATTATATTCTTTTTTATCTTTGAGAAATATGGTTTGCAGTTGATTTTTGAATTTCACCAAGTATTTTGGAATATATAGTAAAATAATATGTTAATATTTATTTTATAAAAATATATATATATAATATAAATAGAGTGTAAATGGAAAGAGAATAATTATTGATCTATTACATATATTAGGGTTAATTAAGATGTTAGTTTTGAAGGGAATAAAATGTGAGAATTAACCAAAAGATGACAATTGTTCACAATTATTTTACTTTATTGGAATATATATATAGGATCAAGATCATGAGAGAACTTTTTTTGAATTGAGAACTATGAGAACCATTTTACACTACAAGAAACTCAAAAATAAAAAAAAATCATAAAATAAAAAAAAACACAAAAATCATAAAAGTAAAAAAACTAATATTCTTATTTTATCATCCCGGTTTCATAAAAAAAACTCGGTTTAGCTAAATTATATACACATATGTATAATATATACATATATGTACATGTACATGTTTTTTTTTGTACACGTGTGTATAATTTAAGATAAATGATATTATACATATGTGTATATTACGTAACTAAAGATTATATAAAATTATACATATGTGTATATACGACGTTTTTCTAATTTTTTCTAATTTTTTTTATTTTTTTAATGAAACCAGAATGAAATATAAGAATTTTGGTTTTTTTACCTTTTTAAAATTTTTATTATTTTTTGTCTTATGATTTTTTTAAATATTTTTTTAAAGGTGTTTTTAATGGTCCAAAATGATACTCAAAGTTCTCAATTTGTAAAGGGTTCTCTTAGGATCCTTACCCTATACATATATCAGAGTGAGTTATAATAAAAAGAAGTAGTTTTCTAAAAATAGTTAGAATAAATCTAGGCCATTAGATCTATGATCTAGTGATTGCATTGGTAGTTTTTAAAATACCAAATAGTTTCCTAGGATTAAGGATTTATGTTACATAATTTCCTAACTCTAAATTTTGTGTCATTCCTACTCTTCTTAAAAAACTATGTATTTTTATTTTAACCCTTATATATATATACATAAACACACACACATATATATAGAGAGAGGGGTGATGGGAAAACTTATCATATATGAGAAAAGCACTTTGAAACAATTTTTTTAATTAGTTTTTCATTCGTTTTATATATTTTCATTAATGTTTGACAGAAAAAGGCTTTGTAGTTAGCGTGATACATATACGTAATTTCACGATATTTTGTTTACAACACTTGAAAAAAATAAGATTGGATGATGGTAATATTTTCGTAACTTTGTGGTTTCTCGTGTGTGTGTATATATAGAGAGAGAGAGTATAATGCATAAAGACACATAGAGAGCACAAAATCAAAATCAAGGGTTCTGATGAGTTTCCAAGATTTTGATCGAGAATTTATGCTTTTGGTAAAGAAACAAAAAAAAACTAAAGCAGAACTCATACAAACCCTTCAAGGAAGAATATTATTGAAAAATGACAACCAACATCCTCTTAGTTTGTCTCTCTTTTTTCTCTTCTTCAATCATTTAGATTTGCATTTCATGATCTTTTATGGGTATCCATTATCTTATAAATGTGAACATGAACTTTCTAACTTATCATCATTGATATTTGTGACAATCTTTCTATACAATCAAGAATCTGAAAACCTGGATATTTTTAGTCCCTTGAATACAAATGTTCATCAAGTTTAATGATTTAAGGATACTCATCTTCTTAAATGTGAATCAACTAACTGGACCGACCCTTGTATTAACTAATATTGTCTACCTCACCTAAAAGGAGCTTACAACTTTGTTCTTAGGTCTCCGAGTGAAAACTTCCGAGTTAACTTGTTACAATCTTTTAATAATAAGAGCAATCAAGAACCTGGATATTTAACCGCAGGGTTGAATCATTCAACCAAAACACCGCCCATATTTTTATTTGCGTCAAAAACATCAACCCTAGCATGTGCACACATAAAATCATGTAACCCAAATACGGCTCATTTAACTCATTTATCTAAATATGTGAAGCGTGATAACCAAGTTGTTGGGTTGTATGATAGTGGGTTAAACGAGTTAGTTGGTTGACCTGTTTAACTAAACAAGTTGACAGGTCACCCTGTTTAACTAAACACGACCGCTTTTTAATCAGATTAGATATGTCAACCTAAAACCTGATCATTTTCATGCCATGTTTGTGTACCCTTTGAATTTGTTGGTCCTACTATTTACTAAATTACATATGCATATTATAAGTTTATATATATGCCTTTTGAGTTAATCCAAAACTGCAACAAAGGTAATTCTTCTGTTGTTATAATGCATTCTCAAACACGTTCAAAATGCTTATTATAGTAATGTAATCATCAGTTAATTCAAACACTTAAAATGTTAAACCTCTTTTGACGATTCATGTATATGGAGCACCAACCTAAATCTGAATTCTGAAATATATTTGATGTTTCTCTCTCTAAATCTGCAAATGGCATTTGTTGCTTGCCACTACGAGGTACGTACATGAAGATAATGAAAGTGAAGTCTTGAGTTTCATAATTAGGATTCTTGTTTACATTAGGAATCCATGAACAACTCTACGGGACCTACTAGTGTCATCAACTAAGAAACATCGAGACAACACGAGTAATAAATATACATTGCAGTGGCGGATTCATGAACTTTCACCAGTGTGAGGGGGGGGGGGGGGGAATATGTTCGATATAAAGTTATAAACACTCGGTTGTAACGGGTCAAAACATGTCGATTGTGCAAGTTTTGGTTTTAAAAGCTACATTGCATAAATCAATTCAACTTAAAGAAAAAACCTTTAGAATGAATAGCCACTATGTCCAAACTCAGGAGCCGTGCAGTTGTATAGACCTATGTAAACCATCGGCAGTTACCCACTTACCCGTGCATCAAAAATATATATGTAGAAAAGTAATAATTAATGCATATTATTGCTTTAAGGGTTGATATTATAACCAGTTCATTTAAAAAAACAAGAAATTGATTTGATGTTTTCCGTTTCCATTTGGGCTTTCTAAAGGTTAAGGTGCATTCTTAATTTGTCTTGGGGGCATGCGGATTTTTTTTGGATTCCACTAACATATTAAGCTTGATGGCTATTTTCAGTGGGGGTCTATCCCTTCCATGAAGCATGAATGAATCCGCCTATGATACATTGAGAGGGCAAGGGGACATGTTGATTAGTTCTTCATGTAAGCAATGGAAACATGATAAATATTAAACATATGAACCTGTTACTGCAGGGAGAGTAGTAACCGCAACAGAGTATGATGTAGTCGACATGTTTGTCATCATGATCAAGTTTCCTTTTAGGATTGTATAGTTAAGGATGGTGTTATGATTCTTGAGAGATACTCGGTTTAGGAGAGAGGAGGCATCAAAAT
This sequence comes from Bidens hawaiensis, assembly GCF_021521415.1. Taxonomy (NCBI): domain Eukaryota; kingdom Viridiplantae; phylum Streptophyta; class Magnoliopsida; order Asterales; family Asteraceae; genus Bidens; species Bidens hawaiensis. Next base: position 74,204 of record NW_027500223.1, read on the forward strand.
TATAATGTGTGTGTGTGTGTGATTAGGTTATGATGTTAATATTTATCTATACTATATATAATATGGCAATGAAGGGCAAATTAAGACGGTGATTTTAAGTAATTTACAAAGTTTCAAGCATATGGTACAAGTATAAAGGATAAAATAGTCTTTTAAGCATAAAAACTCACGTGCATTTCATATTTTTTAAAAATATTTACAATATTTACCCCTTAACTTTAATTAACCTTTGTAAAATTGATGAATAGTTACAACCTTGATCCTTCATCTTTTATGTATATATTTTTTATATTTTCATTTTTAACCGAAATACCCCTGCAATTTTTAAACGGTTATATTTTTTTCGTACATCAATATTTAAAAAAAAAAACTGCACCATAAAAACGAGCATTTAATTTTCTTTAATTTGAGTATGATATTGTCATAGTTTTTTTTTCCAGTTAAAAATAACATTTTACATATATGTGTTTGTGGTTCGGTTTTGATGGTTTTAAATTAAACCACGAGCCACGCTGTTAGCAACGCTTTTTTCGCCGAAAATTAAAACCGGACCGTTGAAAATTTAACTCAACAAAACCAAACCATTAGCAATGTTTAGGTTTCGGTTTCGTTTGTACTTCGATAATAAATTGAGTTTAAAATAAGAATTATTAATCTATATATACCAATAAACGGTTTCACGATTACAAACGGAACAGTGAACACCCATAAATCTATTACGTGATTAATTATCAAGGTTTGTATTTCTCGCTGCATCGCGCGGCATCCGTCTAGTCTCTCTTTATATACACCAAAGGGGAAAGCCTTTATTAGTTAATTAAAGGTAATATTGTAACATCCCGCTTCCCGTTCGGTTAATAAAATAATAATATTAATTATTATGAGTTGGGCTTGTGTTTGGTTAAGTGAATGTGGGTAATGGACTTGGGTTAATAAGGAAGAGAGACCATGGGATTAAGCCTATGACCCATTATATAAATACCATAATTAACCATTAATTCGTTCATTCTCATCCATTCCATATACCACCCAAAACACACACTTAAGCTCTCTCTATATTTTCTCTCTCTAAGCCGAAATAACCAAGAATACCCGAGCATCGATCCGAGGTAATAACATTATGATATTATATGGATCCAAACCCGCTAAATCTAGTCGTGAAACGATGAACCGACACCCTTAACCGTTAAAGTCACGAGATCCGGATGAAATTAGGTATAAACCAATCAAAAGACGAGCTTAGGGGTCACCCTAGCCCGGATCTGGATCGAACGGGACGAAAAACGGTGAAAACGGTGCTAAAATACGTTTTTCCGGCCACCGCCTGTTTTTCCGGCACGGTGCCGCCGGAAAGGCGGCGTATGAGGTTAAGTATGTCATAGAATGTTTCTGACATTCTCTGACCTAACCTGAATTCGTTACGGAAATACTAATACTAATTCGTTACGGAAAATAACGAATGAGCAGCCATTCGTTAAGGAAGAATGACGAACTAACTCCATTCGTCAAGGCCATTCGTTAAGTGAGGGACGAATGTACCTCATTCGTTATAGAGTTCATTTGTTAGCCAGACCAAACGAATGAGTCCATTCGTTATGAAGGTCAGTTCGTTATAAAGGTCAATTCGTTATAATAGATCATTTATTAAGAAACAACGAAGGAGCCTCCTTCGTTAACGACCTGGATAACGAATTAAGATTTAAAGAATGACAAAAAGGTCCCTGGTCTTAGAAAGGAATGATTTAATTACATAAGAAGCCCTTGGACTTTATTAATTGATGAAAGATACCTTAAAGGATTAATGAGTTAGCAATAAAATATTATTAAAGAATTCTAATGGAAATTGTGTTATGACAGTTAATGAAAATAAAATTTTTTCAAGCTGACCTGGCAGCTCGACCCCAGCCATGGGCCCTGCCCCTTGAACCCTGCTAGGGACTGCCGCCCCTAGAACCCTACTGCCAGGGGCGCTGCCCCCCCAGACCCCGTTCGTTAAGGGTTATAATTAAACTAGAAACGCGATATGGGTAGTAATAGTTAATTGATACATACAATTGTTATACAATTAGTGGCGCACAGCTAAAGAAAGGAATAACCATTAATGATGAACGTAACAGAACGCAAGTGTGTTTCTAGCCCTATTTCCTTGTTATGTTTTCGGGTTTGTGTGCATACTCAATGTGATTGTTAATACACTTACCTTAAATGGTAAGTGTATGCTATGATAATTGATGTGATAGTATGTATGAATATTATGAATGTATGCTTTCCGTTACATGATTGATCTTCGGATATTGCACGTATAGTCAGGAAAGATGCGCCTTATATAAGATGCATGAATGAGTAAGAATATATACGAATGTATACAATAGAATGTATGTATGAAGAAGCGTAGGAATGGTTGATTAAATAGAGAAGGAAGGGAACATACCCTAATGATATCTGAGATAGAGAAGGAAGGGACCAAACCCTAATAATATCTGAGTTAGAGAATGAAGGGACCAGACCCTAATAATATCTGAGATAGAGAAGAAAGGACCGGACCCTAATAATATCTGAGATAGAGAAGGAAGGGACCAGACCCTAAAAATATTTGAGATGGTAAAGATAGTTATGTATGTTTATGAATGTATGAAAGTATGAAAGACAGAAAGAAAGTATGTATGTACGAATGAAAGGAAGATAACAGGCTAAGTATGTAGTATGTATCTATGGATAAGTATATATAAATATGTGAATGTATTGTATGTTACCTGATTAACTATAACTCACTCAGCGTAGCTAACTTTTAGTATGCACGGAAGTGAGTAGGATGAGACAGCTGGCTTGAAGGGGGACACATGACAGATGAATAAAGAAGCTGGCATCTGAAGACTTAGTTAATAATGTTTGAACTAAAAGACATGTTTTAAATTATGTTTTAAAGACAAGTTATGAATTATTTGTAATGAATGTTGAAGTTTTATCTATTCCGCGAAAAGTTTTAATTCACTATGATATTTATAACTTTGTTTATGAGTAAATTCAACGTTAAATTAGGGCACCGGGATCAGGGCCTTACAAATATAGCTGATCAACAATTACCAAACTAATATATATAATAAGATATAATTAATATTTTGATCTAATATAATATAAATGATAATGATGGCCATATTAATAAATATATAATATATATTTATTCTTACATTCTCCCACCTGGTCGAGTAATCATTTATTATGAGTATTAGATAAGCTTGATTAGGAGTTAACACTCATTTTAGCTTTAAATTTAAACTGGAGCAGAGAAATACAATCATTGAATTGAACATAAGCTCAAGACCCCCATTAATCATATTGCAGTCCTTATTTAAACCTAAGTAGTTATGATCAAAATTTCAAGTAAGCCATTCAGTACGTTTGATTTTTATATTAATTCGCCTATATGTAATTATGCATGCAAATCATATTAAGAGACGTACAAACTCAAACCTGGGGAAAATTAATAATTAGTCATTCATAGTATGATATGCAATTATACACGGTCATTAGTAATCCCGTCTTATTATCAAGCACTTAAATAATACTTGTGGGTGATGGAATTTTAGTTATTGGATCCTTAAGCATATCATGAATGTATTCGATACGAAAATTTAGTTTCCTCAATTCGTTTATATACGAATAATTAATTTCATATCAAAATTTTAATGCAACACTTCTCAAACTGTTACTGTTTAGAAAACATGGTAGCTGGCATTATCACAGTTAGTCTTCAATATATAATTTATATGGAGTTAACATACTT
>NW_027500224.1:0-101147 GCF_021521415.1 Bidens hawaiensis
CGCAAAGATTTATATTTCATAAATATTCATTACAAGAATGGCCGGGTAACTACCCGCCTACAAGAAAATAAATCTATACAAGCTAAATCTATCCTAGCAGTGGGAAGGGATCTTCAAGATCAGGCTTCAGGGCCACTTCCACTTGGACCAGCCCCATCAGTAGAGCGTGGCAGTTCAAGGAAAGCCTTAAAGATAGCGAGCCCATCATCAGCAGCAGCAACTTCATTCACCTTCTCCACCACCGGATGCGGGAAGGCATCATACTGGTTCACTGCTTGGTCGTAAACAGCTTCAGTATCTACATCGAATAAAGGGAAGTTGGAAGGCGGAATGCCTTTCTCAACGAACCCTAGACCAAGCAGGAAGCCGGCCTTTTCCCCATCCTCGTGAGAAGCGTTGAGGGCTGCGCTCATAGCATCGTCGTAAGATGTCTCTGAGAAGACCTGATGCACACCTACAAAGAAAAAATATAAGTGTCAAAACCTTTTCTATTTGCAAAGAAAAGCGTAAAGACATGAAAACATACCTGAGACAACGCTTCTCGAAGAAGCCATTCCTTGGCAACCAGAGCTTCTTGGAGGGCAGCTTGAGCTTCGTTACGGGCGCGTTCGGCTTCACTCTTGTTGAAGTTGGCAAGCAACACTTCTTTAGCCGCAGCCTCTTCGACGCCCTTTAGCTTACGCTCGGTATGGTCAAGCACCCCCCTCTGGTCCAAGATTTCTTGAAGCTTCTTAGCGTCCTCCATCGCCAAGGCATCATGAGCCTGCTGGAGAGCCTCTAATTTAGCTTTAAGCTCTTCATTCTCCACGCGTAGAGGCTCAGCAACAGCTTCAGCCTTGGTGGCCCTCTCGGTTGCGTTCCTCGCAGTTTCCTTAGCCAGCCGAAGCTGTTCATTAACAGCTTGGGCAGCCTTGGAACGGGCCTCGAGTCGAGCCTGAACTTCAACCTCGAGGGCCTTGAAGGCCTTCTCCTTCTCCGCAGCCAATGCGGTAAGTTTTTGGTTCTCCTCCCGGACAGCCCGCGCCTGAGCTACTTCTTTAAGGCGAGCTGCTTTTAACTTGTCGTTTTCACGACAAAGCAGCTCGACGCGCGGCTGCATCCGGGCCAGGAGAACCCGAAGCTCATTGGTTAGCCTACCCTCCTGGTAGCTAGCCATGGCTTCCCCCAACGCACCACTGGGAGCAGCGTGACGAGCCCATTCCACGCACTCCACAGGGGTACGAAGGGTTGTTCCTCGGCGAATGTTCCATCGTGGAACATACACTTCATTGGAATCCGACACTGCAAAAAAACAAAAAGCAGTTAGGAAAAGATGATAAAAAATATATATAAAAAAGGGCCAAAGGAACCCTACGCACCTGTAGGGTCAATAACAGGCCGATAGCCGCCGAACCCATCACCTGAACCCAAAGGAAATCCATCCAAGAGGTCAGGCAGATGGGAAGGTGGCAAAGATTGGCGAGAAGCCCCATGCGTACCTGATGGATCGGCCGTCGTTGCCGATGGCGGGGGCATTGTAGCAGCCGCCGCGGTCGCCGCCGCGGTCGCCGCCGCGGAATCCGCAGCAAGAGTGACCGCCGGCTCAGTGAAAGATGCTGTAAAAATCGCACTCACAGCCGGCGGTGACGTCATCTCGGCTGGAACAGTCGGCTCAAAGGATGTGAGCAACTGAACCAGCGGAAGCAGGCGCAGGCGCCTGGGTCGACGCCTCAGGTAGGCTGACCAAGCCTACCGTCATTGGCGGAGAGGCACTCCTCTGCGCTCCACCCTGGAATGCGTCAACATCCACGCCTGCGTAAAGAAGAAAAGTGTTAATGATAAAGCTATGAAGTTAAAAGACGAAATTTGTACTTACGGGTTTTCTTGAGCCTGAAGGTACGGAGAGGCGGGGACGAACCCGATGGAGCGGCCTCTTTGCGCCGGTCACCGTCGTCTTCTTGGGCTCTCCGGAGGTGACAGTCGCAACCTCCGGAGCAGTGGTCTTATCACCACCGGGATTCCCCGCCACCTCTTCGCTCTAGGTCTCCGAATCAGACCGAGGCGCTTGATCGGCAGTGGAGGCCTTCTCCTTCCCCTTCCCGCCGGCAGCCTTCTTCTTCCGCACCAACGGAGGACCATCTGCGGATTCCTCATCAGAGCATACGATTAAAGGACTTCCAGCAGAGGTTTCAACATTGAGGGGTCGAGGGTTGAAGAGCGCCTTACCTGGCCGCCTGGCGCTCAGGATCTCATGGCCTTGCGGATAGACCTCCACGAACCGATCCGCCGTTTGTTCGAGGATGGGCAACTCGTTCTCTTCCAGAGCGCGAGTACCCATCCGAGCGGGACCGTCAGCCTCCCGCGGGTTAAGGAGCGACTGCAGGTCGTTCCCCTCTGAAATAAACAGGAAAAAAGTTAGAAGAAATTCAGAATCAACAATAAGAAACAAAGCATACCGTAAGGAACAGAGTTCGAACCGTATTCGAGGACGATTGGGACCTTTTGCGCATCCGCCGCCTTCCACACCCGGCTCATCCCCAACATGACCATCCCGGACTCCGCAAACCGGTAAACCGGAGATTGGACCCGAGATATCTTCGAGAACCATTCCGCCTCCTGGTAGTTGGAGGCGTGAAGGCTTGGGAGAGCTTGCCCATTCTTAAACTTCATGGCAAGAGGGATGGCGCGAGCGGAGATGAAGAAGAACTCCCGCTTCCACGCGCGAAGACTGCGCTCGGTCGCGCATATCTTTAAACCCTTAATCCGGGTTGTCAACGTGTACCACCCCTGGATGCATCTCCAAGTGTAGAAGGTCATCAGGCGGTCAACATAGGGCTCAACGCCCAGTATCCGGCACACCCACTCAAAGTGGCGAATCTTGGCGATCGCCATGGGGTGCAACTCGGTCAAATGAACACCGTGCCTCTCAAGGACACGGTAAACAAACTTTGTCAATGGGAACCTAAGATTCCCATAAACAAAGAATGCTGCATAAACCCCGATCTTGCCTCTTGGGGCATCGTACACAGTATGATGGGGTTCAGGAAACTCAGGCTCGAGAGACTCGAGCATGAACTTCCTGACAACATACCGGTACAGATCGCCAGGCAGAGCACACTGGCACTCACCAGCAGTACTCTTGTCATCGGCTGTGGATTCAACATCACGAGACGACATCTTGTGAAGGAAAGAAGAAAATGATTTCGGGAGAATGCTTGCCTGAAAAGGGGAGTATTCGCCGGAAATCGCTTAAGAGATGAAGAGAAGAGTGAAAGTGTGGATTACAAAGAACCCTCTCCCCCTTTATATACTAATCGCAATTAATGCGATGAAATTAATGCGGAAGAGAGAGAAAACGAAGGTGCAATGAAACTATGACACGTGGCAAAAAGCAAGCTGGCAACAGCTGTTGACAGGACGCATACCATTAATTTCGAGGCCACGCGCCCGAAGAATCGCGCCCACGCGCCTGAAAAAGCGTCTGGAATGACCATGTACTGTCACGTCACCATAACTTCCTGCACGTCCTGACACAGTCAGAAGAAACCGTCGCACGACGTTTCAGATGTTTGGACTGTTCTTATCCTTTCACCAACCTTTCGAATTTCAAAATTCAAAATTTAAAAATATTAAAAAGTAAGCGGGAAAATACCCCTTACCTTGGCAAACAAGTAACCGTAAGACGGATGCGGGTACAGTGTTAAGGCAAAACCCTTCACATACCTAGCACCCGCAGGGAATTGAAGCCAAGTAAACCTTGGCAAACAAGTAACCGTAAGACGGACGCGGGTACAGTGTTAAGGCAAAACCCTTCACATACCTAGCACCCGCAGGGAATTGAAGCCAAGTAAACCTTGGCAAACAAGTAACCGTAAGACGGACGCGGGTACAGTGTTAAGGCAAACCCTTCACATACCTAGCACCCGCAGGGGATTGAAGCCAAGTAAACCTTGGCAAACAAGTAACCGTAAGACGGACGCGGGTACAGTGTTAAGGCAAAACCCTTCACATACCTAGCACCCGCAGGGAATTGAAGCCAAGTAAACCTTGGCAAACAAGTAACCGTAAGACGGATGCGGGTACAGTGTTAAGGCAAAACCCTTCACATACCTAGCACCCGCAGGGAATTGAAGCCAAGTATACCTCGGCAACCAAGTAACTATAAGACGGGTGCGGGTACAGTGTAAAGGCAAAACCCTTCACATACCTAGCACCCGCAGGGAATTGACGCCAGGAATACCTTGGAAGTAAAGTAACCGTAAGACGAGCGCTGGTACAGTGTTAAGGCAAAACCCTTCACATACCTAGCGCTCCGCTGGGAATTGAAACCAAGAAGGATCTTCTGGGCAATGCTTGCGGAAACGGAAATAACATCCCCGCATAGCGGGAACGTCGAGAACTACGTTGTTCGAAGCTCCAGGATGGAATTGGTGGTTTTAACATAATTATCACTATGTTCAAAACTACCAAAACCTCATGGAGAATCCACACAAGTGGGACTCAACGCTCCTGACTTGCGAGGAGGTTACAGACCTACACGCATCATACCCAAAGACCAAGCAGGAAACTCGGGAATTTCTGCAAGTGACAAGGACTTCCGCGGGAAGAATCCCCATGGAAAACCTTAAAAAACCCTTTTCAAAAACCCTTTGCTTAAGTCCAAAAGTTCACCTCACTTTATTAAACACGCATGAGAAGAACATTGGACTGGGGGGACTTGAAGAGGTAGGTCCCAGCAGAGCCCAGTTGGACCCGCAAGACTCACCTTGAACAGGGACGTCTGCGCAGAAACCAACTGGATCCGCAGGACCAACCATGCTCAGAGACGTGACGTCCTTACGCGCAGTACGCAAGCTGTTCCCGCAGGAAATGCCTCCCAATGGTGAAGGACTCCGCCTGTCCCCGCAACCTCGGATACAAGCCATCAGGGAAGGCCACCCGCGCAGCAAGGCTACACGCACAAGGCACTTAGCTCTCAATCACTCAGTGTCACCTGAAGGAATGAGCAAAGCCGGGAACAATCCCGCACAAGGGCGGGAGGGGGAATACTCCCTCCCAAATAAGCCAGTCCGTACGATACGGGAAGATCTTCTGTACTGTACCTGACGAGGTATGGGAAAAAGATCTGACTAAAGATACGACAGCTTATTGACAACAGTATGGCGAGCAGCATGCTCCTGCACTGTATGTCACTATTAGCCGCTGCCTACTCACCAACTCCTGTCATACCACGTGCGTAGCCGGCAGTTGGTGGAAAAGGAATGGTATACAGCAGGCCTGGTCACTATCAGCCGCTGCCTACCCACCAACTACCAGCAGGGCACGTGCGTAGGCTACTGTTGGTTGAACAGGAACACTGTTGCAGCCGGCCACACCTCCTTGGAAACCTACCTTCGGCTATAAATACCACAAATGGTATGACCATCTCATCTTATCTTAACATATCATATTATACCTGATATCTGCTCTAGCAATCTCTTAATATACATTTATATTTAAAGAGCAATCTAGTCTGATTCTCACGCCGGAGGGTGGTCACAAGGAGGAACCCCCCCCCCCCTTCTCAGTAACAAGCTCACGGTGTCTGTTTTGCAGGTTATCAGAAGAACCATCTTCTCTGGGTCTAACCCCTCGTGGGAAACATCTATCTAACCCCCAGGTTACCAGTAATCTGCCCGGAGTCCGGTTAGTGTTTCTTCACCACAACTACTCACTAACCTTGCAAGTTAAGCGCCCCATCCATCCTAAATGGGAAAAAAAAACTTAGTTAAGCGAAGTACATGTCTTATTGGTGTTACATGAATTTATATCAATGTACTTAAATTAACAATTTTTCTTTGTATTTCTTTAAAAAATTATAAACTAGTGATACCTATAGTTTAAACTTTATGGCTTTAAATAGCACATTCATCTTCCTCTTATACGGAATGATTAAAAGGCTACATCAGTGAATCAAATAATGCAACCCAAGCAAAAGCAAATGCACAATCAAGAATTCAAATATAAATGAAATCACTTTTGTTATATAACTAAAGATTAATATTGAAATTTTCACTTTATAAAAATCCAATAGAATTAATGAATTATGCGAATGGCTATAATAACCTGTTACCAAACCTGCCGTCACTAAAATTTAGAATACTAAATTATAAAACTAGTTCTTTAGCATGGTCCAATCATTTACCATAGCCCAATTATTTTTGTTTATTTTTATTTTTACTTTTCACCTTTATAATAATATTTAAATGCCATAGCATACTACGCAACTTAAAAACAGTTGGTGACTAAAACTGCTCAATGGGATGTTTATTACAACAAACTATGGGGGACTCGTTAGAGCTAGCATATCGTGTATACTTGTACACGATAAAATACGAACGGTATATTTGTATATGATATGTAAACTTATCGTGTACCTGTATCCCAAACCTGAACACAAACTTGTAAATATTATGTATACACGATAAGACACGGACCTGTTAATACATGTGGCACCATTGTAACTGCGAGGAGGTCGAACTGCCGGGGCGTGTCACACCCCAATCTAAGGCGGAAATGTCAGGCCGTAAACTTTGGTTCACAGCTCACAAGGTACTATCATGCAATTTAAAATGTGACAATATCTAATTAATTATTTTAAATAACAAAATATCATCCAAGTACATCAAGTTTAAAGAAATTACAAAATAATCCAAAACAAAAGCATAAATAGTCTTGTTATTAATTTTAATCTTAAAGGCATCTCTAAGTGTTCTTCACCTTAGCTTCAAACCAAATGATAACATGCAAATGCGTACAAAATAACATATATTTGTCAACACGGGGTTGAGTGAGAAACTCACTAGTTTTTGATACAATAAATATATGAAAACACAAAACTGTAATTGTAAGTATAAACAATCAAACAATGAAGAGTTGGATTGGATTATAGTTTAGAATGGACCAATTAAGTAACATGCACTTCATCAAATGCTATTTTGCATCAAGAGTTGGATTCCATCATGGGAACTGCTACCCGTGTACCCCGTCTACTGTCTCATGAGGGGTTTGTTGAGTGGAAAAGTTCAAGTTCGAGAAGTATGTGAAGATGAAGGACACAAAGATTTGGAGAAGCATTGTTAGGGGTCCTCAACCTATTACTTATTAGAGAGAAAATACTGATGAAGTAGTTGTTAAGCCCATCAAAATGTACAGCAGCACGGATTTTGAGAAGATTGAAGAGGATGAGAAGGCCCTTGCCACTCTAACAATGACACTTTCACCTGAAATTGCTCAAGGATTCAGAGAGCTACAGTCTGCTAAAGCATTATGGGAAGCCCTTATTAAAGTGTATGAGGGAAACGAGGATATGAGAAGGAGTTGACAGGATCTGTTGCGACAAAAGTTCAATATGTTCAATAATGTTCTGGGATAGTCCTTGGAAACACATCTTCAAAGATTTGTTGCGTTGGTTACTGAAATGAGATCTGCAAACATCAATCTGACTTCTATTGAAACAAATAACAAGTTGGTCAACTCTTTTCCACAAAGTTGGGACATGAATGTTGTAGTGATCAAGAAGACAAAGGATCTAGCTAGATTAACTTTGTCATAGGTGATGACTATCATTAAGTCCTGTGACATGGATGATAAGCAACGAGCCATAAATCATGCCAACTCCTACAACGCAGCTGGATACAGTGTTGCTTCTAATAATGCTCTCATTCACAAGACAATTTTTCTTTGTTCAAATAATCTCAAGGTCAATATGCTCAGCCACAGCAGGCTCGGAACAACTTCTCTATGTTTAAGTCCTCTCAAGGTCAATTTACTCAGCCACCACCACCACAACCTGCACTTGTGTTCTTTCAAAAACCTGCTCCAGCAACTAAGCCTCAATCAGTTGTCGGGTCCTCCAGTCAGTCTCCCACTCAAGTTCCTACTATTTCAAAGGAAACTCAAGAAAACATTGCCTTAATGGCAGGTTTCATGAAATGCTACAATGCTTTTCTTGCTTGAGATCTGGTTCAACCAGTCGTAGTTGCTGAGTTGGATCAAATCCAACCTGATGATGTGGAGGAAATGGATATTTCTTGGAAAATAGCCATATCAGTGTTTAGAGCAAAGAAGTTCACCAAGAGAACATGCAGAAACAACTAGAATTTGATTGCTAATGGGATTCAATAAAGAGACTCTAAGGTGTTATAACTGTCACGGGTCGAGCCACTTTGCTCATGAATGCAAGAATCCCGCTAGGGAGGTAAACAAGGAAAAGGCATTATTTCCGGTAGGTGGTGTTAGAGGAGAAAGTGCAGCTGTTACTGGAGAGAATGAGCGGTGATTGGTGGCTCGGCAGTTTGATTGGAATGACTAGATGGAAACACTCAACATCAACAATCAGACTGCTAACTTTGCTTGGATTAATGTTACTAAAGAAGAGAATGATGCAGATGAGCAAGTAAAGGATCTTCCGTTTGCTTTCATGGCCTCTACTTCTTCAAGTTCATCTGAGGTAAGTTCTGAATTCTGTTCTCAATCCTGCATTAATAAGGTATATTTGTATAGAGCTCACAATAGTAACCTGATTAGAGAAATGGAGGGCATACAACATGAAAATTTCACCCTTAAGAAACTTGAAAAAACTTTAAAAGATAAACTAGTAGCACAACAAAAGGATTTCTCAAAACTTCAAACAGATTTTAGCGTAAAGTGTTATCACCACTTAGATGCAAAAAAAAAAATTTGCCGAGCTAACGCCGAGTTAGACGCTTCTAAGTTGGAAGTTGCAAAATTAACTAATAAATTTGGAAACGCTGAATTCAACTTTAAGAAATTCGATGTCTCTAGTGCTATAGTTGAATCTATGATTGAGAAACAATTAAAATGGAAAGAGAGAAAGGGTGAGGGTATTGGGTATAATGTGGTTCCTCCTCCATACAATGACAATTAAACTGGTCTTCCTCTTTCTAAAGAAGAGGAAGCGAGGAAACCGTTCATGCAGTACGACAAGCCGACTGCAAATGGCAAAAATGTTCATGGTCCAGTCAAACATACTGAACCAACATTGAGAGTGGACGATACTAATGTGTTTGCTTCATGTGCAAATGAAGTAATTATAGAGGCTTGGACTGATGAGGAGGAAGATTTACCTGTTTTAAATAATAAATACATTAATTCTAATGTGTTTGCTAAGGTCTCACCCCTGGACTTTAGCGCGCACTAAAGTCCTTCAGATGGGAAATTAAACCTAAATCTAATATATTGAGTTTTCAGCCGATATCCTTCATTCCTTGAACCAAGTACAAGCCCTAGGACGATTTTGCATCATCCCGAAGCCTCCAGTTCGTCCGTTCATCGCATGCTTTCGTCCTCTCATCATATAAGCGAATCATTCGTGATGTCGATGTCAGGCTAAAACCATTGTATTCAATTTAGGCTAGGGTTATGTGTAAACTAACTTTGATCAGATTCTATGTTTTGAATGATTATAAACTTGATTGAATGTCTTTAATCTTGTTTTACATTATTGATTGTTTAAACAGTTTATGATTTTAGATTATCAAACTTTTCATCACTTTTCTGGTTGAGTTCATCACATTTAGGGTTAGCTCTTAAGTCATTGAACCAATAATCGTTAGTCATTGCTTATAAATGATTTTCATTTTTTAAACAGATAATTGGGTAAACCGGGGTTCAGTTTTGTCAACAATTCGGTTAGGGTATCGTTTGTCATCACAACCCAACTGTTAAGTTCTCCCATGTTTCTTATTCTATTCCCAGTATCTATTAATTCTTCCCCGTAATGGCGGAGCTCAGCCGTCATTTCTGGTGTCATGTTGGGGTAGTTGGAGGTTTCAGCTTGGAATGGTGCATATGGATTTGTTATCATCGTTTGATATTGCCAATCATTCGTGCACCATTCTTCCAGCTGGGCTTGGTTGATTATATCATCAGGGAGCAGTGTATTATTTGGGTCCTGGGATGGCATATTAGGGTTGCTGGAACTTGCTGCACCTATATCGTTGAATATCGGTTGAAAGATTTCACATTCATCTAGGCATCTGCCTAGTCTCTCCTGCATTGATATTGTTGACAGGGGTGGTGGTAAAGTTGGTGGTGGTTCAATTGGTTGTGGTTGAGTTGGTTGTTCAGGTTGTGGTGGTGGTTGTATGACTGAGGTTCTTCCTTTCTTATTTTTTCTCAACCCTCTTTGCCAGTCTTTGAGCCTTCTTTTTCTTTTGGGCTTTGGTTTTTCTACTGGTTGTTGTGCTTGAAAGACCATGGGTTCAGGGTGTTGTTCACTAATTTGTCCTTCTTCCATATCCGTAGTGTTAACAGATATATTTTCAAATGCTTCTATGAGCTCGCTCATACTGTTAAGCAAAAACAATAAAAGAACGAACTCCAAAAGAAAATAGTAATTTATTTTCACGTGTTGTTAGAATCTTATATGTATAGTTAACACATAGGTTAATGCATGTATTTCCTAACTCTTAATTTAAGATTAGGTATTATTAAAATACCCATATTGCTTAAACCAGTGACTCTGATAACACTTCAGCTGTCACAACCCCTGACCCCTATACTCTGGGAGGGAAGTCGCGAACATTGATTGGTGGTATCGGTGTTTTATTAAATTATTTTGCGGCGGAATATTTCATCAAAACCATAGTTATGAAAAATAATCAGAGTTATAAAAAAACCATGTTTATTTTTATTATAAACTGGGAATTTAACCCATTTTGATACAAACATAAACTTTATAGGGATAAACCCTAATTTACAAAACATGTTTCTTTATTTTGGTGACAAGCCACTTATTTAAGCTGGAAGCCCGCAAGCATCATTCCTTTGTCTCTAACAAGTCACCTGAAACATGTTTAAAATATTTGACCAGCAAGAAATACTGGTGAGTACATTCATTTGTCAATGACACATTTTACAGTTACAGCATCAAGATGTTTTTACACCTGCCTGCTTACAAATTACCGAAAGGTACTTGTCACTCTACCGTATCTATGTCTATGGTCATATTACTTATTGGCTAACACTTGTCCAATGAGTAACGTATAATAGCCAAGTAGGCAAGCCTTGTATACAAAACCCCACAATACCGATAGTAACCATCCTGTAAGCCTACAGAGACTTAATCACTGTAATGTATTTAAAATACTTTAAACATATAGTTGAAAACATTTAGACCATCTGCCATGAGTTTTATAGGTTTTGAAATTATCATGACAGTGTCGGAAAAACAGTTGTCTCACGCAAATGTGAGTGGTACAAAAACTTGAATGTCTCACCTTGCAAGTTTACAATTAAAGAAAACACCTCTTGGTATTAAGCACCTATGATAAACACAATGTAGTATATCTAGATTAGTATTGTAATAACCCGGTTTTTCTCGTTTTGATTTACGAACTAGAATCCGACCCGTTTTGTTATTCGGATTATTTTAATCAATAAAGTTAGTGCGTGTTTATTTCTTAATCGTTATTTATTAAATGTATGGTATATTATTATCCATTTTATTCATCTAATTCGTTTATACTTGGATCCAAACCCAACCCGAACCCAAATTGATTAATTATCAACCCTAACTTGTTCTTGAGCCCAAATCCATCAACCAACGTCTAATTAGGTGTTCCTAAACCCTAATTCGCATCTAGCCGACCCTAATCCCTCATTCAATTACGTTTAGAAGGTTCTAGAACTTGGTCCGTAGCTTATTATCGAAGTTATAAACCCTAATATCGGATTTCTATATAAACGATCGCATAAACTCAATTGAATTCTCATCCACATCCCCTCAGCCGTCGCAAGCATTAACCCTATCATCAATTATATTATCGTTGCCGTTTACTAGCTCGTCCATAAGCTTTTTTGGCCGGCAACAGATAGATCTCGTTCACCATCAATCTGAATGTGTTAAGGTAATTGTTATACATGGTTTTGATCGCGTTTTTATGCTGAACAAAAGCCCTAAGATCAACTTGATTAATTGTAACTGGATTAATCAAATCAGATTGTTAGGGTTCTTAATCAAAAATCGTTATAGCAGCTGGTGTTTTTATTTAATGGAAACTGTTTATCAACGCATGTGTTGGGTTGCCCAGCTGGTTAAAACATATGATTGATAGGGGGCAGGTCGCGGGTTCGACCCCCTGCCACCTCGTATTTTTAGCTTCTTTTTGTTTATTTTTCTTTTAATTCAACTAATATATATTCTTAATAATAACAATTAATTAAAACTATTTTATTGAAAACCGACTCAATACTCGTTTAACTCACGTTTTCATTCGTATATATAAACATACATGTATATATATAACTATATATTAACTTAAAATCTAAATATTATAAAATCAAATAAACTATATATATATATATTTACAAAAGTTAAAAGTAATATTTTTTTTGAGATATGTTTTATTAATGTAACGAATTATTTTATATAATAAATTAATAAATATATATTATTATATTATAATATTAATTGAATATGTTTATCTAGTTGTCGTAATAAAACTTGTACTTTACTTAGCGTACTCGTTTGCTCTCGTTTCTCATTAGGATTTAACGTTCGCGTGTGATCTTTTCCGTCTTCTCGTTATCTTAATCATCTTTGTTTGTCTATCAAGGTGAGTACCACATTCCCCCTTATACTCGTTTTCATAATGTTTTGGGGACATATGCGTAACTTTTTTTCTCACATATACTTATACACAAAACTGCAACTTTGTCTTATGTGTTAACAACTTATACCTTACTTGTTTATGTGCTTATTTGCTTTGTATGCTTTCACATTCGGAGAGGTCCAACATAATCTCAGTCTAGTATGATCATACGCCAGTCGTTATAGCTTTGTGCTTCTCGACATCTCAGTTATACTTGCTCATTTGGTTATTTTGTTATTCTCATATGACTTGTTGCAAATACATATTTTTATTTATAATTTGAACTGGTGTGTTGCTCACTCAACCTTGTGTTGACAGAACTATATTATTTTCAACGCATATGCAGGTATTCGTTTGATGTGAAGTACAAGATCACTTAAGGATTTATGCTAGGAGAAAAACTTAATGAGACATTTAGTAATTGATTGACATACGTACTTGTGTATTTGAATTTTGTATGGATAATTGTTATTTGGAAATTTAATTAATAGATATCGACACTTTTAATAATGCATGATAGTAACCTTGAGAGCTGTGACAATCAGTTCGCGCCCTGGCATTTCCGCCGTAGGTTGGGGTGTGACAAGTATAAAACCAATAATCATAACGATAATCACGAGAGTAGAAACTTTACACGTTGGCACAATGTCTTACCTTTAATAGGCAGAGCTTTCGGATTCGTGTATATTAGTTTCTTTCTATCGGATAGGATATCTCTATGACACTCGGGTATTATTCCACCTTTCTTAAGAATATTCAGAAAGGAAACAGAAATTTTAGACGAAGAAGAATGTGTCCCGTTTCCTCCCTATTTATAGGAAGTTCTGGAGCCCATCGCGATACGCGATGGCCATAGGCAAAGGGCGTCGCGTATCGCGAAGAATCTCATAGCTTTGCCTAGTCAGCCCTAGACCTGCTACGTGGCACGCCACGTGGCAGGTTACGTGTCTCGTCCGCGTAGCTTCCACGTCGCGATACGCGATGGATTACTTGGATGGTTCATCGCGTATCGCTACGCCACATAGTTTCTGGATAATGTTACATGTCATCGCGCTACGCGATGAGGCTAATCTAAACCCGTCGCGTATCGTGATGGAAGGATTATTAAAAATCTTAATTTTCCACAAAAATACTAAGGCGGCCCTTAAGCGGCTCGCGGCGATGCGAAGTGCAAAGTGCGCCATTAAAGCTCCACATTGCGCCGCCTATCGCACTTCGCCTGTGCACGTTCCCGTGCGCGTGCGCGTTCGGGTGATTCGCACCCTCCGCTAGGACCACTAGGTGTGATATGTTTTATAAGAACATTAACATATGAGTTTTCTTTCTTATAAAGAGCTCACTAGTTTTGTAATTTAGCGATGTGGGACAAGGACTTACAATCTTTTTATACCATGGTGGAATCCTCTCCTTTTCTTTCCTCCACCAATGTGGGATGGAATTTTCCTTCTTTTGTTCCTTTATTTTTATGGTTTGTCATAGTCTCCCCTCCTTATTTTGAATCTCGTCCTCGATATTTGGTTGGAATAAGTGTGGGTACTTCCGTTTCATTTCCGATTCCGATTCCCAAGTATATTCTGGCCCACGTTTTGAATCCCACTTCACTTTGACCAGAATTATTCTTTTATGCTTGAGATTCTTGATCTTTCTATCTTCCATTTGCAAAGGTTTCTCCACGAATTTCAATTTTTCATTTACCTTTATATCTTAAAGGGGTACTTCTAGTAATTTATCAGCTAAACATTTCCTTAAGTTACTTACATGAAATACATCATGTATACCTGACATTTCTTCTGGTAATTCTAACTGATAGGCTACTGGTCCAATTCGTTTGATAATTTGAAATGGTCCAACAAATCGTGGACTTTACTTTCCTCTTCTACCGAATCGGATTACTCCTTTCCACGGAGATACTTTCAGTAGTACCTTTCTCCAACTTGAAATTCCAATGGTTTGCATCGATGATCTGCATAACTTTTCTGACGATCTCGTGCAGTTTTTAATCTCTCCTTAACTTGATTTATCTTGTTAGTAGTTTCTTGTATGATTTCAGGACCTGATAATTGTTTTCCTCCTATTTCTGCCCAACATACTGGAGTTATACACCTTTGTCCATAACGGGCTTCAAATGGGGCAACATTAATACTTGTATGATAACTGTTATTATAGGAGAATTCTATTAGTGGTAAATGGTCATCCCAATTTCCACCAAAATCTATCACACATGCTCTTAACATGTCTTCCAATGTTTATATGGTTCTTTCACTTTGAACATCAGTCTGTGGATGGTATGTTGTGCTCAAGTTTAATTTTGTTCCCTTAGCTACTTGGAAACTTTTCCAAAAATGAGAAGTAAAACGGCTATCCCGATCTGATACAATGGATAATGGAACTCCATGTAATGAGACAACTTTGTCTACATACAACTTAGCTAATTGTTCCATTTTGGAAGTTTCCTTCATTGGTATAAAATGAGCTGATTTTGTTAATCTATCCACAATTACCCAGATTGTGTCATTGCCTCTTCTAATTGTGGTAGGTAATTTGGTAACAAAATCCATTGTTAGAAATTCCCATTTTCATTATGGCATTTCTAATTGTTGAAGTAATCCTGATGGCTGTTTATGTTCTGCTTTAACTTGTGAACATGTTAAGCATTTTGAAACATAACTAGTTTTGTCCTTTTTCATTCCTATCCACCAATAGATTTTCTTCAAATCTTGATACATTTTATCTCTTCCAGGATGCATTGTGTATTTGGATTTATGGGATTCTTCGAGAATCTTTTCTCGTAATCCTCCTATATTTGGTATCCAGATTCTGTTCCCCATCCGGAGAATTTCATCATTTCCTTTGACAAGTAGATCAATGGTACCATTTCTTTTCTCATCAGCAATATTATTTGCTTCTATTTCTTATTTCTGAGCATTCTTTACTTCATCAATTAAATTAATTTGAACTTCTAACATTAAGGCTCGAACTCTTTTAGGTTTCTCATGCTATTTTCTGCTTAATGCATCGACTACTATATTAGTCTTGCCAGCGTCTTTGCCTCATGTTAAGCTCTTTTTGCCCAAAGATATATTTTAAACTTTTATGATCTGTAAATACAGTAAACTTACTACCATATAGATAGTGTCTCCAGATCTTTAGGGAAAAAATTATTGCTCCCAATTCTAAATCATGTGTTGTGTAATTCTCTCCATGCTTCTTTAATTGTCTAGATGCATAAGCAATAACAATTTCACGTTGCATTAGTATGCATCCCAATCCTGATTTAGAAGCATCACAACAAACTGTGAAATCTTCAGTTCCTTCTGGTAATACAAGTATTGAGGCATTTGTTAACTTTTGCTTCAAATTTACAAAAGCTTCTTCTTGCTTAGGTCCCCATTCAAACTTGACATTCTTACACGTTAACTTGGTTAACGGAACTGCTATTCGGGTAAAATTTTGAATGAAGCGTCTATAATATCTTGCTAATCCCAAGAAACTTCAAATTTCTGTAGGAGTTTTAGAAATTTCCCAATTAATAATAGCTTCTTTTTTGGCAGGGTCCACATGAATACCTTCATGGTTAATCAAGTGTCCTAGAAACTGTACTTCTTGTAACCAAAATTCACACTTTGAGAATTTAGCGTAAAGCTTCTCTTTTCTCAATAGTGTCAAAAGTGTATGAAGATGTTTGACATGATCTTCACTGATTTTGGAATAAATGAGTACATCATCTATAAAAACGATTACAAATTTATCCAAATATGGTTTACATATTCGGTTCATCATATCCATGAATGCAGCTGGTGCATTAGTTAAACCATATGGCATGACTGTAAACTCATAATACCATATCTTGTTCTAGAAGCTGTTTTAGGAATATCTTCTTCTTGCACTTTTAATTGGTGGTATCCAGAGCGTAAATCAATTTTAGAGAAATATCGAGCTCCTTGGAGTTGATCGAATAAATATCAATTCTCGGTAAGGGTTACCGATTCTTAATTGTGACTTTATTTAATTCTCTATAATCGATACACATACGCATTGACCCATCTTTCTTTTTGACAAACAACACTGGTGCTCCTCAGGGTGATGAGCTAGGTCGTATAAAACCTTTTTCTAGCAATTCATCTAATTGCTTCTTTAATTCTAACATCTCTGTTGGCGCTAATCTATATGGTGCTTTAGCAACTGGCGCTATTGTTAGGGCATGAATTTTATGATGAGGATCCATTATCCTTGACTATCTTGTGGATATATTATCCTTAAGATATGTTTAAGGTTATGAAAGATCAATGATCCTCGGTATTATTTGTTTACTAATGATTGCATTTTGAATGGTGATGTGTTAGCCAGGTACAGCAACTTTGTGATCCCGTCTACCATATATTTTGCTACAAGTCACCTACATACATGCTCGAGACTGAAGACTAAGCTAATGGGAGAAGTGGCAGAATAAGAGGACTTATTGCTGAGTCACCAATTGATGAGTACTAAGGACAGGATATATTATTCTTGAAAACATGCTTAGATCAAGAATTCTATGGCTAAGTCTGGATCCAGGATCCTTACTCAACATTGCTATTAATGGATGATTTTCGTATGAAGACTGATATGTAAATAACAGCAACGGCTCCTAGACTTTGTCTACCACTTATTTCTTCATTAAGCTTCTATAAGCACGTGGTTAAAGAACACGATGGAGAAGAGTGGAAGACTAGCGAGTTTATAGGACCTATTTGTTAGTTCGTTATTATTTTCTTTTCTTTATATACTGAGTTGTGATCAACATTAGATACACATTCGCACTTACTCTAGCTGCTAAGTTATCTGTAAACACACACACACACATAGCATTCATTGTATTCGTTGATCAACAACTCCACCTTTGTAACTTATTTTTGATAATAACAAACCGGTGATCGAAGAGTTGTCATCACCCGGAATTTTTTTCTTTTGATCTGAACAAGGTCAAAAGGTTTTTCCTCGCAACAAATCATTGTGTTCATTCTATTTTTGTTCATATAATTGTCGGTGTTACCATAGCACTAGACCTCACATTGACATATTTGGATACATTATCCTTAGCTGATTTTTATCCAAAACAATTTGGTGCTCAACGTGGGGCAATCGGTGCTACAATCCATATTATTCCTATCATTTTCAACCTTTTCATACCCGTATAACTATCAATGCCTCTCAATCAACCTCTGCTTTATCAACCATGCCGTCTACGGTTCCGCTCTCATCAAGGACTTTGCCGCTGATGCCGCCGCCAATCTCGGGAGCACCACGGCCTGCCGCTGCTGGAAGCAAAACACAGCTACCAGTCTTCCAGAGCTCAAGAACCACTGCTGCCACGCCGGTGGTTAGTACTAACAATGATGTTTCATCTATGTTTTCGCAGATTAAAGTATACATGGAGTAGCAGAACAAGACCAACCAGAGGATCCTTCGTGAGATAGAAGATCTCAAGAAGAATAAGAGTCCAGCGGAGGATCACACTCCCCTGATGCCCAGGATGCTGGATTTCACCAGTTCAGGATCCATGGCTCAGTTTACTCAAGGATCATCTATCCTTCAGCAGGGGTCCATGGGTCCACAGACTCAAGGATCCTCACTGTTTCAGCCAGGATCATCTATCCTTCAACAAGGGTCCATGGGTCAGCAAACTCAAGGATCCTCATACTTCCAGCAAGGATAATCTATCCTTCAACCGGGGTCCATGGGTCAACTAACTCAAGGATCCTCAACTTTCCTACAAGGATCATCCATCTTTCAACCAGGATCCTCTGGGTTATATCACCAAGGATCCTATAATTCCCAACCTCAAGGATCCTTCTTTCAGAATCAAGGATCCTCAAGAATAAAACATCAACGATCCTCTGAATTCCATGAAGGAGATATAATCCCCATGCAGACCATAACATCTGGAGGACCAACTCCTATTGCAGATTCTTCTTATCCCAACTACTCATCCGGGATGCCGACCTTCACCCAGCAAAGAGGTAACTTGTATAATCCTATATCCTTATATACTAATCGTAGTTCTATGCAGGATACAGGTATCAACCAGGCTATGGCCAAGGAGCTACAGAAGCTCAAGGATATGAGATCCAGTGTTTCCGGGGTGATAAGTCCAATTCCTGAGATACCGGAGGGAAGCCACAAGTTATCCAGATTTGCTCCACCTATCTGTGATGCTGAAATCCCGAAGCGATTTCAAACCCCCAACATGAAGACTTACGATGGAACCACTGATCCTGAAGAGCATGTGACACAATACAGAGAAAGAATGGAGATCAATCCCATTCCTGAGAGACTCAAGGAAGCTTGTTTGTGCAAAGGCTTCGGATCCACACTAACAGGATCAGCATTAAAATGGCTGCTAAGTCTTCCTCCCTTCTCAGTTACTTCTTTTTCACATTTAGTTAACTTGTTCAACAGCCAATTTTCCTGTAGCAGGAAATTTGAGAAGTTAACTAGTGATTTATACCGAGTTATCCAACCTAGTGATGAATCCCTTAGGGATTTTGTTACGAGGTTCGGCATGGAAGCTCTGGAAATCCCTAATCTTGACATGGCTACCGCTGTTGAAGCATTCAAGATGGGACTTAAGAAGGGCTCCCCCTTTTATGATGATATTGTGATGACTCCTTGCAGGTCCTTAGATGAAGTCAGAAACAGGGCACTCCGATTCATAAGGTTGGAAGATGGCAAGAGGATCCAGGATCTTCTGGGGTATCAAACAAAGCAAGAATCCTCTGACAAGAAGCAAGGATTCTCGTTCAAGAACAACAACTCGAAGCCCTACTCCAAATTCAACAATCAAAATGTTCGAGCTGTTGAGGAAGAGGACAATGATGAGGATTACCCCAACATTTCAGAATATTGTTTCTCCGTAGATACCCATGGATTAATTTGTGCCATGAAGGATCTAGGTGAGAAGGCAAGGTGGCCCCGGAAGAACGAGAAGACAACCACCTTCAAAGACAAATCTAAGTGGTGTGCTTTCCACGAAGATTTTGGCAATATGACGGATGAGTGTATTGGCATAAGGAGGGAAATTGGATACCACCTGAGCAAGGGCCACTTCAAAGAGCTCTTAGGAAGGAAGAAATCCAAGATCCAGGATCCTGAAGATCTTCCACAAAAAGCAACAACACCACCACCGGATGCTCACGTGATCAATTTCGTTTCCAGAGACTATGACCTATTTCAAACTTCTTGCCATGCAGAAGAAGAGCCCACAAAAGAATTCAAGTTGGACGATGAAAGAAGACCAATCATCCCTACTACTCGAATAACTGATAAAAGAATCTTCTTCAATTCGAGTATTCAGGATCCTCACCAGGATGGAATGGATGTGCGAAGGGTCAATTTCATCTATAGAGGATCAGACATATGTGGAACTTCCTTCTCCACAGCAAAATGGCTCGCCAAAGAGATTAAGTTGGATAACGGAGACCGACCAATAGTATCCACCACTTTGACAACAGACAAAAGGATCTTATGAGATGAGGAAGATAAACTAAACATCCAGGATCCTCACCATGACGGTTTGATTATTACTTTATTTATCGCTAACCATTATGTTCGCGGGATCCTAGTTGACGGTGGGAGCTCGGTCAACATCATCCAGCATGACGTCCTCAAGAAGATGAACATTCCAGATTCCGAGATCATCCTTAAAACATCAGTGCTAGTCGGTTTCAGTGGAGAAACCAAGAAGACATTGGGGGACATCAACCTTCCAATTTATGTTGAAGGATTAAATTCATATAAAAAAATTGTGTTATTGATAACCTTTCTTGTTGCAATGTTATTCTAGGTAGGCCCTGGCTGCATGGAATGAAGGAGGTGACCTCAACTTACCACCAATACATCAAACTACCTACTCCATGGGGAGTTGTGAAGATAGTTGGTGATCAGGCGGAGGCCAAGAACTATTATTCCTCATCAAAGAAGCTAATAGCCAAGCTAACTATAGCATAGCAACCACAGCAACATCCTAGGGATGTGCTGGAAGTTTGGGAGAAGGACTTAAAGGAAGTATCTTTGGACCCCGAGGATCCAGATGTGAAAGTGTTCCTAGGATCCAGTATCCCCAGTCAAATTGAGGAGGATATGATATCCTTCTTAAAACGAAGAAAATCCACGTTTGCCTTCAAACATTCAGACATGACAGGTATTTCTAAGGAGGTAATTACTCACAAGTTAGGACTTGATTTATCTATTAAACCCATCCATCAAAAGCGGAGGAAATTCACTCCTGAGAGGAACTCGATCATACAAAAAGAAGTTGAAAAACTTCTTAAGGCCGGTATGATCAGAGAGGTTAAGTATCATCGATGGTTAGCTAATGTGGTTGTCGTTTCTAAACAGAATGTAAAGTGGAGGGTGTGTGTCGATTTTACCGATTTAAACAAGGCATGCCCCAAGGATCCTTTCCCATTACAACATATAGACTCCATGGTGGATGCAACGGCAGGACATGAGATGCTCACCTTTATAGATGCTTCCTCTGGATTTCAACAAATTCAGATGGAACCATCTGATCAAGAGGATACTGCATTCATGACTCCTACCGGCATATACTGTTATATTGCTATGCCATTTGGACTAAGAAATGCAGGGGCAACATACCGAAGACTGGTCAACATGATGTTCAAGGATCAGTTAGGTAAAACCATGGAAGTCTACATAGATGACATGGTGGTGAAGTCAAAAAGGGCTGAGGATCACCTCAGGGATTTTGAAGAAGCATTCAATATCCTTGACCAGTATAACATGAAACTGAACCCGTCAAAATGCCACTTAGATGTTAAGGCCGGAAAGTTTCTGGGATACATGGTGACTAAAAGACAAATTGAAGCAAGCCCAAAGCAGATTGAAGCCATCATCAACCTGAAATCACCTGCAAATTCCAAGGATGTCCAAAGACTCACGGGAAGAATAGCCGCTCTCACTAGATTCATCTCAAGATCCTCCGAGAAATGCAAAGACTTCTACGACATTCTTAGAAAGAATAAGAAGTTTGAATGGACGGATGAGCATGAGGCTGCGCTCAAAGCCTTGAAGGATTACTTATCCTCAGCTCCAGCTCTGATGAAGCCTGTGGATGGAGAATCCTTATATCTATATCTAGCAGTTTCAGGTAATGCAGTAAGTGCCGTCCTCGTCAAGGATCATGAAGTTGAATAGCACCTTGTGTATTATGTAAGTAAGAGTCTTTTAGACGCAGAAGCCAGGTATTCTCATTTAGAAAAGTTAATTCTTTCTTTAATTATGGCTTCTATTAAATTAAGACATTATTTTGAGACTCATACTATTATTTTGAGAACTAACTACCCTGTTAAGAATGTTCTTAGAAAGCCAGAATTGTCAGGTAAGATGGCTAAGTGGGCTGTAAAGCTGAGTGCATACGACCTTCAATATGAGCCTAAAACAGCTATCAAATCGCAGGCACTCACAGACATTGTGGCTGATTTCAGCAGTGACATGCAGAAAGAAGCCGACTTGGAGGTTCAACAACTAATGCAACCAAGGATCCTTGGATCCTCATCACAGATGGAGCATCCAACGTAATAGGAACAGGATTGCATACTATTGAAATCGCCATAGGGGGACAAAGTACCCCAGTCCATTGCATGTGCGTTTCAAGCTACCAACAATGAGGCAGAGTACGAAGCACTCATCGCATGTTGACTTTAAGCCAAAAGCATGAGGATCAGGTATCTTCAAGTTTATATGGATTCTTTACTTATAACTAACCACTTTAATGGCTCTTATACCGTAAAAGGTGAGAATATGATCAAGTATTTAGAGATTGTGAAGGAATTAGCAAAATCCTTCGAAATGTTTAGTATAGTATATGTACCAAGAGAGGAAAATGCTGGGGCAGATGCCTTAGCGAATTTAGCCTCATCCTTGAAAGTTCCAGAAGATACGAAGATCCCAATTGTCCACGTACTCTTGCCAGCAATAAGAGAGCAAGAAGTTGGGGAAATAACAAGTGACAAACAGATTGTACTCTTGGATCCATTATCCTCGGATAGCCAAGGATCGTGGATCCTCCCAATCAAGAAGCACATTCAAACTGGAGAGATCCCAGCTACGGAGAATCCAATATCCTTCAAACTCAAGGTATCACAATATATTTTATTAGATGATATGCTATACAGAAAATCTCTTACAGGTCCATACTTAAGGTGCATTGAGGATCCTGAAATCCAAAAAGTACTTAAAGACTTTCACAAAGGAGATTGCGGCAACCACACAGGGGGGAAGAGCATTATTCTCCAGGATACTTAGGACTGGGTACTTCTGGCCGATGATGAAGAAGGATGCAATGGAATATTCGAAAAAGTGTGATGCTTGCCAAAGACATGCAAATATCTTTCACCAGCCAGCAGAACCAATGTATCCTATATCCTCTTCATGGCCTTTCATGAAGTGGGGAATGGACATTGTTGGTAAACTACCAAAGGCACCAGGTGGAAAGGTCTTTATGCTTGCCATGACGGACTATTTCTCTAAATGGATTGAGGCAGAAGCATTCGTACAAGTCTGAGAAAGGGAAGTTATATCTTTTATTAAAAGGAATATTATAACTAGATTTGGTATTCCTTCTGAAATTATTTGTGATAATGGTTCCCAATTCGTTGGGAAAAGAACAACTAACTTTTGTGACAGCTGGGGCATAAAAATGATTACCTCAACTCCAGTGCATCCTCAAGCTAATGGTCAAGCGGAGTCTATCAACAAAATCATCATCAACAATTTAAAGAAGAAGTTAGGAACCAAAAAGGGTAAATGGGCTGAAGAACTACCATATGTTCTTTGGGTCGACAAGACAACACCCAAGAATGCAACGGGCTAGACACCCTTCTCACTGGTGTTTGGATCAAAAGCAGTTATCCCTACGGAAATGGTGGTTCCTACAGCCAGAACGAGCATCTGTGATCCTGAGATCAATACAGGAATCCTCCTTGAAGACTTGGATACTGTTGAAGAACTCAGAGACCTAGCCAAGATCAGAATGGCAGCATACCAACAAAGGGTAGCTGTAGCGTACAACAAGAATATTAGGATCAGAAGATTTCTATAAGGAGATTTAGTTTTGAGAAAAGCCTTCCAAAACACAACCAATCCGGCTGATGGGAAGTTAGCACCCAAATGGGAAGGTCCTTATCTGATCGAGTCGGAGGCAGGAAAGGGGGCGTATCATTTGCTTACTATGGAAGGCAATAGGCTACCCAGAGCATGGAATGCTATCCACCTCAAGAAATACTTTGTCTGATTAGGATCAAATATCCTCTAAGGATCAAGTATCCTTAAAGGATCAAGGATCCCCAAAATTGGTAATATCTATCTAATCACTTATCCTTTTAAATTTCTTATTACTTATTTAAGGATAACGTATCCTTAACAATTTTTGTTCCTTCCAAGTTTTAAGTATCAATGCAGGATATTAATAAGATGTGTAATAGTCAAAAGGTTGGCCACCTCTCCTTTATATTTAAGGTACTTTACTATTTTCCTTGGCCTAGCCCACGATTGGGTTTAAAGGTTTTCACCTTTCTTATAAATTAGAGTTTCTACACTCTCGCCTGGAGCGCACGCTATCCAACGTATAGTCCGGGGCAGCGGGACCAGTACACGCTTAGTGGCTGACAATTTCGTTGCTTTCGGCTATATGGAGGATCCTACGATTTATGGTAGACGTACCATACCACCGGTTTATAACGTTTTCACGTTATCTTACATTTGGGCTAAATCCCGGTTCGGGCTTGTCCCCAGTTTTGGGCTTGTCCCCAGTTTTGGGCTTATCCCCAATTTCACGGGCTTGTCCCCAGTACACGGGCTTGTCCCCAGTTGCACGGGCTTGTCCCCAGTATTTTATTTGGGCTTGTCCCCAGTTTAATGGGTTTGATCCCAGTTAACATTATAAGCTATTTGCAACAGATTTCTAAGTTCATCACGAAGGCAAAGTCCTATGGATTCAAAATCCATATATTACCTCTCCAAGGATCACCAAAGGTTCTGTACTTATGATAACTTAGGTCTATTAGACCTTGTGGTATGATTTCTACTTACAAAGTTATATTGGTTTACATAGGATTCTTATAGATCTTTTTGTTCAAGGATTTAACATCTTTGAATCATTTCTTAAGGATATTATATCCTAAAATTTTTATTATTTTTCTAAGGATATTATATCCAAAAATTTCTATAATCACTTTTCTTAAGGATATCCTATCCTAAAAATTTTACTTAGGATTACTTCTTCAGATTCTCAATAAGACTAAGATTACACTCGATAAGCTTTCAAAATAATAATTAACAAACAAATAGTCAAAAGTTTAATATTATTAAAGCATAAGTCACCTTGATTTAACAAAAGTTTTAACCCGGATTTCACCATTTGAAAAGATGGACCATCCACCCGGGTTAAGTAGGTGGTACTAAATGTTTATAAGTGCAGGAAAATAAAAACAGGGGCATCAAAGGCTTCATCCCCACAAACAGAGGATCCATCCACTTTTGCTACCCCCGCAAATTGTCTTGAGGATCAAGGATCCTTTACCCTAGTTACTACTGTTTATTACATACCATAATCATTGTTCATAAAAACATCATAAAGAAAAATAAAGAAAACGGGCTCGGGCCTTGTCTTCTGTATCCTTCATCACCCGTTTATGCAGCTGCTTCAACCTCCACCGCTGCTTCATTTCCTCCATCAGCTTCACCCGCATCCTTCGCTCCGCTCGTACCTGCTCCAACTGCATCAGCCATCTCACATTCTTATTCATCCTCACCTCCACCCAAGTCAGCCAAAGCTTGCTTCCACTGCGTGATGTCCCATAAGAATCTGTCAAAGGCTGGGTCATTAGCCTCAGTCACCAGCTTGATTCTGGCCGGAAGAACTGACTTTGCTGCCCAGATCTTTGCCTCATCGGTAGCCCGGTTGATCTCATCCTGCATTTGGACCGCAAGTGTGGATGCATGATCCTTTGCCTGCTTCTTCTCCTTGGTCATTTTGGAGAGGGCCTTGTCTTTAGCAGCAGCCATGGACCTCATCGCAGCAAGGGTCTATTCATACTCTCCAACGATCTTCTCATGATGGCTTCGAGCAGAATTAATGGCCTATAAAAGAAAACAGGATAAGCATAGAAGACTACTTGGGCAATAAAAATTGAAAGAATAAAGGATCCTTACAGTCGAAAGCATTTCCAGAAGTTGTTTCTCGGCTACAAAGGGGTTCTCTGGATCTGAACTCTTCTTCCTTTTAGCTCCTGACTTGGCTCGGGTTGTGATTGGACGAGGCTCGGACACTGGTGTTGGTTTAGGGGTCTCCTTCTTGGTGAACATGCAATCTATATCTTTAAGGGAGAACTTGGAAGCGGATTTTTCTGACTTTTGAGCACCTGTAAATAGTAATTCACAGATAAATTTTCAATTATTTCTCTTTTTTATATTAAAATTTATTATTCTTACTTGACATGTTTGACTCTGAGTTTGTCTCCTGAAAAGCTTTGATAAACTTGGCTTGAAAGGTTCTGATTGTAGAATCCAGTGATAGGAATTTTTCAACTCTCTCTTCAACTCCAGGAAGTTCAGACAGTAAAGCAAAATTTTTAACTGCATAAGAAAAGAAAAGTATCAATAGAAGAATCAAGTATCCTATTATTACGACCTAAGGATCCTAGATCCTACCCTTCTGGAATCCACCTTTTGGGGAGATCGGCTCCACCTGGAATGGAGTCCCTTTTACAAAGAAAAATTGGTTCCTACAGAGAGTACCATTCAGAGTAACCTTGGAGATAGGGATCACTTGTCCAGGTTTCGATTTAAAGACAAAGAGTTTAGAGTCGTGGGTAACCAGGTTGTACAGGTATGATAACTCTGCCAAGCTGAACTCGACAGCCTCCTCTTCGATTATCCTTTCTATGGTATGAAAGACTCTCCACAGCATCGGCATGGTTTGGGTGTAGCTGATTCCCGTCAGGGTAAAGAATCTTTGGGTGAAGTCAGGAAAGGGATACTTGAAGCCTATGAGAAATGGTTGGGCTGGAAAGCAAACCCAGTTTTTTGATATACTATCGTTGTGGGCTAGAGAATCGAAGAGTCGAAAAACTGTATTGGCCAGAAATTGTGGTCGGATTGCGTCAATCTCAGGATCTGTGAACTTACAAATCTCGAAGGAAGGGCCTTGAAGAATACCTTGCGAGTAAATATCATCGGGCTCGGTACGATTGAAAGAAGAAGAAGAAGAAGAAGAAGAAGAAGAGGAGGAGGATACAGAAACAGTTGACATATTGAAAGAAAAATAAAAAGGAGAAAGAAGGATACCTAAAAGACGGCTGAATGTGTGGTTATAAGAGGCTCATGTTCATCGCATATATAGGCGGCGTATAATTATGTTTATCAATAATAACCTCCTGACACACGTCTAATCATCTTTTTTTTGCAGGGATTTGAAATTCAAAATGACAGCTGTGTTACACGATCACCCGCATAAATTTTATGTTGAGGATCCATTATCCTTGACTATCTTGTGGATAGATTATCCTTAAGATATGTTTAAGGTTATGAAAGATCAATGATCCTCGGTATTATTTGTTTACTAATTATTGCATTTTGAAATGTGATGTGTTAGCCAGGTATAGCAACTTTGTGATCCAGTCTACCATATATTTTGCTACAAGTCACCTACATACATGCTCGAGACTGAAGACTAAGCTAATGGGAGAAGTGGCAGAATAAGAGGACTTATTGCTGAGTCACCAATTGATGAGTACTAAGGACAGGATATATTATTCTTGAAAACGTGCTTAGATCAAGAATTCTATGGCTAAGTCTGGATCCAGGATCCTTACTCAACATTGCTATTAATGGATGATTTTCGTATGAAGACTGATATTTAAATAACAGCAACGGCTTCTAGACTTTGTCTACCACTTATTTCGTCATTAAGCTTCTATAAGCACGTGGTTAAAAAACACGATGGAGAAGAGTGGAAGACTAGCGAGTTTATAGGACCTATTTGTTAGTTAGTTATTATTTTCTTTTCTTTATATATTGAGTTGTGATCAACATTAGACACAAATTCGCACTTACTCTAGCTGCTAAGTTATCTGTAAACACACACACACATAGCATTCATTGTATTCGTTGATCAACAACTCCACCTTTGTAACCAATTTTTGATATTAACAAACCGGTGATCGACGAGTTGTCATCACCCGAGGATTTTTTCTTTTGATCTGAACAAGGTCAAAAGGTTTTCCTCGCAACAAATCATTGTGTTCATTCTATTTTTGTTCATATAATTGTCGTTGTTACCATAGCACTAGACCTCACATTGACATATTTGGATACATTATCCTTAGCTGATTTTTATCCAAAATAGCTATTCCTGGTACTATATGAATTCTAAATTCGACTTCACGATCAAGCGGTTGTCCGGGTAAATCTTCTGGAAAGACGTCAGAATATTCAGATACTACCGGAATTTCTTTTAGCTCTTTTCCTTTGGCTCTAATGATTACAGAAATCTATATGCTACGCCTTGTTTCCTTAGATAGCTTGCCACTTTCAATACTGATATGAACTTTCTAGGCTTGAGCATTTTATCTCCTTAAATGGTAATGATTTTTCCCGTTGGCGTGCGGATTTCTATAGAATTTGTATTACACAAGATTCTAGCATGATTGGCTTCTAACCAATCCATTCCTAATATAACATCGAATCCAGCCAAATTCATTGGGAGTAAATTTGCTTTAAACTTGTGGCCGAGTAAGTTTGTGTTTTCTTCTTGAAATACTTCATGAATATGAATGGAATTTCCATCTGCCATTTCTACTGTACAAACTTGATGAAGTTTGGTTAATGGCTGATTTAAGGCTTGGCAAAACTTTGTGTTTATAAAACTTTGATTTGCTCTGGAACCAAACAATACTTTAGCGTAAACGTTATTGATAAAGAACATACCCGCAATGACGTCTGTAATCATTGCTGCTTCTTATGCAGTAAGCTGAAAAGCTCGTGCATTCTTCTTAGGTCTATCTGCATTCTTTGCTTTGTTGTCAGGCACCTTTATCAGCTTTGGATATTCTAGACGGATGTGGCCAGGTTCTCCAAAGTTGTAGCAAACACGACTCTCTTTTCTTCTACATTCTTCATCCGTATGTCCAGCCATTTTGCAATAATTGAAATACTTAGTTTTATTAAAAGCGCATCTCCCTGAATACGTTTTTCTGAAAATTTTACAGAAAGGAAGAGCATAAGATTGCCCTGTTCCTTTCTTCTGAAATTCTTGGGTTATCTTCTGGGCTAGATCTTTCTTTTTATTTTCTTCCTGAGTTCGGACTAATCCATATGTCATGGTATTAGCTAGCTCAACTGTTTCTTCAATAGTTTGAGATCTAGCTGAATTTACAGATCGCGAATTTTACTTACTAATCCCCAAATATAACGAAAAATTAGTACTGATTCTAGCGAAGCTAAAGCCGGTACCATTCTCGCATATTCAAAGAATTTTGTTGTATACTCACGACACTTCACACCTTCCATCTTGTGATTTAAGAACATAGTAGCAATCTTTTCTCTTTCATGAGGAGGACAAAATTTTCTTTCTACTACTTCTTTAAATTCTTCCCAGGTCATAGTATAGACTATGTGACTTCTCTTTGACTAGAGGACTGTATTCCACCATTCCATTGCTTCATTAATGAAGAGGTTAGAAGCATATATTATTTTATCTTCTTCAGCACATTTACTGATTTTTATTATAGCTTCTGTCTTCTCTAACCAGCGTAATGCTGAAATAGGTCCTTCATTTCCAGAGAATACGGTTGGTTTACAAGCTAAGAAATCCTTGTAAGTACAACCGTGAACTTTTGACTTTTTGGGTAATGGGTTGCTATTTCCTCCATTCACGCTATGATTAGCCTCATTGTTAGACTTGCGTTTATTACTCTCGGTCTTATGCCTAATTACATAAACGGGTTGCTTAATTGCATCAGCAATTAAAGGAATTGCTTCAGTGATTTTCAGAGCTATCATATTTTCAATGGCATTCATATTCAGACGATTTTCTTGATTGTGAATTTCATGATTATGCTCGTTTCCGTGATTGTGCTCATTTACGTGACTATGCTCATTTCGTGATTGTGCTCATTTTCGTGATTGTGCTAATTTTCGCGATTGTGCTCATTTTCACGATTGTGCTCATTCGACATCTGAATTACATATAAGAAAGAAACTATTAATATCGTAATCAAATAATAAGGTAAACAAGATATTAATAAGCATAAAATAACACATAGGCACAGAATAATGATGCATATATATATATGCATCACTATTTTTTTTTACATCTACACATTTTACATATATGCGTCACTACACACCTTTCTTACATACATACACACTTTTTTATATATCAGAGAAATTACGATAATGAACATATAAATATTATATATATGGTTTATATGTATGGTTCTCGGTCGTAGTACTTTCAGGTTAAGTTCTCCCCCATATTTCTTATTTTATTCCCAGTATCTATTAATTCTTCCCCGTAATGGCGGAGCTCAGCCGTCATTTCTGGTGTCATGTTGGGGTAGTTGGAGGTTTCAGCTTGGAATGGTGCATATGGATTTGTCATCATCGTGTGATATTGCCAATCATTCGTCCACCATTCTTCCAGCTGGGCTTGGTTGATTATATCATCAGGGAGCAGTGTATTATTTGGGTCCTGGGATGGCATATTAGGGTTGCTGGAACTTGTTGCACCTATATCGTTGAATATCGGTTGAAAGATTTCACATTCATCTAGGCATCTTCCTAGTCTCTCCTGCACTGATATTGTTGACAGGGGTGGTGGTAAAGTTGGTGGTGGTTCAATTGGTTGTGGTTGAGTTGGTTGTTCAGGTTGTGGTGGTGGTTGTATGACTGAGGTTCTTCCTTTCTTATTTTTTCTCAACCCTCTTTGCCAGTCTTTAAGCCTTCTTCTTCTTTTGGGCTTTGGTTTTTCTACTGGTCATGGGTTCAGGGTGTTGTTCACTAATTTGTCCTTCTTCCATATCCGTAGTGTTAACAGATATATTTTCAAATGCTTCTATGAGCTCGCTCATACTGTTAAGTAAAAACAATAAAACAACGAACTCCAAAAGAAAATAGTAATTTATTTTCACGTGTGGTTAGAATCTTATATGTATGGTTAACACATAGGTTAATGCATGTATTTCCTAACTCTTAATTTTAAGATTAGGTATTATTAAAATACCCATATTGCTTAAACCAGTGACTCTGATACCACTTCAGCTGTCACAACCCCCGACCCCTATACCCTGGGAGGGAAGCCGCGAACATTGATTGGTGGTATCGGTGTTTTATTAAATTATTTTGCAGCGGAATATTTCATCAGAACCGTAATTAGGTAAAATGATCAGAGTTATAAAAAACCATGTTTATTTTTATTACAAACTGGGAATTTAACCCATTTTGATACAAACATAAACTTTATAGGGATAAACCCTAATTTACAAAACACGTTTCTTTATTTTGGTGACAAGCCACTTATTTAAGCTGGAAGCCCGCAAGCATCATTCCTTTGTCTCTAACAAGTCACCTGAAACATGTTTAAAATATTTGATCAGCAAGAAATACTGGTGAGTACATTCATTTGTCAATGACACATTTTACAGTTACAGCATTAAGATGTTTTTACACCTGCTTGCTTACAAATTACCGAAAGGTACTTGTCACTCGACCGTATATATGACTGTGGTCGTATTACTTATTGGCTAACACTTGTCCAATAAGTAACGTGTAATAGCCAAGTAGGCAAGCCTTGTATACAAAACCCCACAATACCAAAAGTAACCATCCCGTAAGTCTACAGAGACTTAATCACTGTAATGTATTTAAAATACTTTAAAATATAGTTGAAAACCTTTAGACATCTGCCATGAATTTTATAGGTTTTGAAATTATCATGACAGTGTCGGAAAAACAGTTGTTTCACGCAAATGTGAGTGGTACAAAAACTTGAATGTCTCACCTTGCAAGTTTACAATTAAAGAAAACACCTCTTGGTATTAAGTGTCATACCCCAACCTACGGCAGAAATGCCGGGGCGCGAACTGATTGTCACAGCTCTCAAGATTATTATCATGCACAATAAGTTTCATATCTATTTAATAATTTCAAATAATTCAAGTACAAAATACAAATTATTAAGAAAACAACAATTACAAATTAAATTCTTGATCGTATCATTTCTAACTTAAATTCTTCACTAAGTCTTCACCAACCTGCATTAAATTTCTACGATCCTATATATGCGTTTAAAATAGAATTTTGTCAACAACACATGTTGAGTGAGCAACACACCAGTTTAGTTGTACATATAATATATATATATATATAACAAAATACGTAGCTGCAACAAGTCATATGAGAATAACAAATTAACCAAATGAGCAAGTATAACTGAGATGTCGAGAAGCACAAGGCTATAACGACTGGCGTATGATCATACTAGACTAAGATTATGTTGAACCTCGCCGAATTCAGAAGCATACAAAGCAAATAAGTACATAAACAAGTAAGGTATAAGTTGTTAACACATAAGACAATAGTTGCAGTTTTGAGTATAAGTATATATGAGAAATATAAGTTTTACGCATATGTCCCTAAAACGTTAAAACAAGTAAAAATAGGGGAATGTGGTACTCACCTCAATAGATGAACAATAGCGAATGGATAACAATAAAAATGACGAAAGCGGATCACGCGCGTTGACGATAAAGCCTAATAAGGAAAATGAATACGAAGATACGCTAAGTTAATGAACTAGATCCGATAAACGAGCTCGATAATTTTTATTAAGTTATATTATTAGTTTGTAAATCCTTTTTATAAAATATTCTATAAGTAAAATACACCTTTTAAGAATATTATTAGTTGTTAATTATAAAGTTTACCTTTTGCATATGTATACATATATCATAGATATATATGTGAGTATGATTATAATACTTAACAAGATGCGGGAAAGTAAAAGTAATATTGTCGGTTTTATAAGAAATATATTATTATCATTATTGTTATTATTATTATTTAAATATTTATAAGTTGTTTAAAAAAAATACTCGAACCATATTTTATTATAGGTACTAAACATTAAATCTATAGTTTATTTAAAACTCTTAACCAATTTTAATAATCATATATAAAAATCTATATAAATGTATGTAAGTATATATACATGATATTTGAAAAGAACTAGTCATGGTGTCGGTTTTTGGTTAAAACACTAATCAATTTGATTAAAGACATTTATAGAACAAGCAATAAGGTTATTCCAAAAATAATTGCCCAAAAATCGGGCTTGGGGTGGCTCGAACCCGTGCCCCCAGTCACATGAGTCTTAGCACAAACCCTGTTAGCCAACTAGGCTGAATGGTCAGACGGTTAGAAGCTGAACCAGATTCTTTATAAACACACAACTTCGGACCATATTAGAACATAAAACCTAAGTAATTAAATCGATCAAACCTATGAATAAGTGTTCGATCAAGCATAGGGTTTTTGATCTGCAGAAGATAACGAACATAACCATAATATCAATTACCTATAGACAGACGTGCTTGATGGTGAATGAATGTCACACAGTCGCGGCCAAAAAACGACGATGAACGGCTACTTGCAAGAGATAATAATCAAATTAAGATTAGGGCTAATGACGACGATGGTCTGGAGATTGTGTAGGTTAATTTAATTGAATTATAGATGATATTTTAGAGTATATCGCTAAACGAGTATATATAACGAATTTGTATCAAAATTAAGCAAATTTCCTAATCAAATACGTTGGTGGAGGTAGCCAATGATCATTACCATGATTACATAAACCAATTCCAAATTTAATACGACAATTACGGCTCAAGCAATGAATCGGGTTGCAGATTTGGATCCAGATTGTGGGTTTGGGTTTTTGGGTAAAAAATATAATATAATATTATTACTGATTTTTCAAAATAGTCCTTCTAGTTTGGATATGGACACAAAAGAAGGTTAAAGTTTACATTTGAGTTAAAAATGTATATTAATCAAAGTACTTTGAAATCATTAAATAAGTATTAAAACAATAATATTAAAATTAATAATAATGACTCGTTAAACGCGATATTTTATTGTTAAAAGTTTCCGAACATAACAGCTGGTCGGGTAAACGGATAAGATAACTATTTAAAAAAAATATCCGAGTTGTTACATTAAGCACCTAGGATATATCTAGATTAGTATAAAACCAATAACCATAACGATAATCACGAGAGTAGAAACTTTACACGATAGCACAATATCTTACCTTTAATAGGCAAAGCTTTCGGATTCGTGTATATTAGTTTCTTTCTATCGGATAGAATATCGCTATGACACTCGGGTATTATACCACCTTTCTTAAGAATATTTCCAGAAAGGAAACAGAAATTTTGGACGAAGAAGAATGTGTCCCATTTCCTCCCTATTTATAGGAGGCTAATCTAACCCCGTCGCGTATCGCGATGGAAGGATTATTAAAAATCTTAATTTTCCACAAAAATACTAAGGCGGCCCTTGGCGAGGCGAGCGTGCATAGTGCAAAGTGTGCCTTCAAAGCGCCCGTGCGCGTTCGGGTGCTTCACACCCTAGGACCACTGGGTGTGATATGTCTTATAAGAACATTAACATATGAGTTTTCTTTCTTATAAAGAGCTCACTAGTTTTGTAATTTAGCGATGTGGGACAAGGACTTACAATCCTATTTATACAATGGTAGAATCCTCTCATTTTCTTTCCTCCACCAATGTGGGATGGAATTTTCCTTCTTTTGTTCCTTTATTTTTATGGTTTGTTATAATGGTTGTGGTGGTTACAGTGACAATGGTGGCGCGGAGGTGACAGTTGTAGCATTGGTGGTAAGATGTTGGTGGCGGCGGCGGCGGTGGAGAGGACGACAATGGCGTTGTTATGGTAGTGGAGGTGATGGCTATGGTAATGGTGGTGGTTGCTGTTGTTAGGTGGTGGTAGTGGTGTTAAGAAAATAGATTGAATGAGGAATGTAATAATAAAAAATAATAATAGAAAAAGGTTGAGAAGGAATAGTTTTGATGGAATGAGATTCCATGTGTAATTGATGATTTCATTCCATTGAACAACCAAACAGCACATTTTTATTCCCAAGCAATGAAACAATTACATTCCCCTTTTAATTACTGCATACCAAACGCTACCTTAAAGTCGTGTAGGTTCATATCATGTATTAATGTATCATTTCTAAATTGCAAGCCCTAGGACCCGTTTAAACAGTTAACGAATAATGTTTTATTACCAGTACAACAAACCATGGGGACTCATTTATCGAATAACCAAATCCAACTTCAGTTGGTATTCTTGTTTTTCTCTCCCCTAATTTCCATTGCCATTTATTTTCTCTTGAAGTGCTATAATACATTGTTTGTATACTAAAAATCCGGGGAGTTGGCGTGTTGCCTTCATTTGAGCACAACCTTGGTGAAACTTTAAACTCATCATTACTTGGACAATCTATTTTATAACTTAAAATTCCATTGTTTGATCAAGTATGAACCATGTTTGGCGGCCGGACATGTGAATCAATCGTCAGAGACATGTGAAGCTCGTCGGAGATGAAGGTGTGGATGATTAATTTTAACAGTAAATTTATTTGAATTTTTACATGAGAGGTATAGTCGTTTTATACATTTTCTTTGGTTCTTTTTAACACATAGGTAATATGGTCATTTTAAAGGCAAACGCTACAATTTTGACACAACATTGAGAAGATTAACGTAGATTACTTGATTAAAAATAATGCACCGTCAATTTGCGTATACTTAGGTTAAAAGAATGTTTGTATGGTTAAATTACTAATTTGTGTTGCTCAGAAACAAACAAGTTTTGTTCGTACTAATTATTTCTTGCATAATTGTTCCATGATAAGCACATCCATGTCATTTTTATTAGCGGAAACCATGAAAATAACTTTTTTTATATTTATAACTAGGTTACTTACTCGTGTCCTAAGTAATTTTTTTTAAAATAATAACATAATGTGAAATACAAAAAAAAATGTATCACATATATAATGTTATATTATACGATAAAATAATTACACATTACGCAATTTGGAAATAAAAAGTTGTTAGTAAATTCATAACTCATAAATTATTTATTTGTTATTTTTTATATCAAAACGTAGTTGTGAATGACTTCTTTTATAAACCAATTCGTGGACCAAAACTCATTCTAATCTTAAATTGTTTTGACATGAACAATGTTTGATACTTTAACCGGTTAAAGAAACTCACCCGTTTCGTATTGGTTACTTATAAAAATCTAATATTAATAATTAATGCAATATATTTTATATTAAACAAATTAATATATTTATGATGGTATTAATTCTTTTAAATTATGATGGAATTATTAAAAATTGAAAATAAAATATTAAAAAGATAAATGTAATTAATATGAGAGAGAGGAGAGAAAATTTTGTAAGAATCAACAAAGTGTACATGTGGCATTAGAAAGCTTTATTTATTAAAAAGTATAGATACAAGTTAAGACATAATATGAAGTCATACTTTTTAGGGTGGGCGGGTCTTCCACCTCCAACGCACCAACCCCCCCCCCCCCCACAACACCAAAATTACGAAGGTTTATATATATATATATATATATATATATTACGTACATTTAGAAAAATGTGCGTTCTCATTTTTAAAAAATATAAATTAAGATGTGACGATAGTTATAATCTTTTTTTTTAACGGCCAACCAAAACTTTATAATATAAACAAAAATAAAACATTACAAGCAAGATACTAGCAACGACCAAGAAACCATCAAGCGTATAGCAATACAAGTCAAAAGACCAACCGACAGAAAGAAAACCACCTACTACATCGAAGCTTAAAGCCCCGTCACATCTCCCAAATAAGACTCGTGTTTTTCCCCGATGTTTAACCCACAAGTAATTAAGCGCCTTAATTTCGCTAACCACATTATTAAGAATTATCGGATTACCCTCAAACACAAGAGCATTCCGAGCACGCCAAACACACCATATCGTGGTCAAACAAACCGCATTATAGGCCTTCACTTTCCGCTTTGAAAAAGACGAATGCCGATGCATCTCCAACAGATTTCCAATTGTGAAGGCGTATATAGATGGGACCTTACACCAAGTTGAAATAACACTCCAAACAAGGTGAGCGAAACAACTTGAAATCATTAAATGTTCAGCCGACTCTACCTCCTCTCCACAAATTGGACACACCGCCGATGACACCGCAATACCTGTTTTCAATAACTCAACCCAAACTGGAATACGCTCCACCTCCACTCTCCAAACGTGAATACCAACCTTGCTTGAGACTCAATTATTTTATTCCATTACATAATTACCTATTGCGCCACTGATCAACAATAGTTATAATCTACCTTTTTTATTTTACAACCTTTCTTATATTCGTTAGGTGCATTTAATAAAGATCAATACATGTAAAATGATTTTTTTTTAAAAAGATATGAATAATAGTAAAATAAAACTAGCTTATGTCACTTACTTTCACCCAAACTACATCTTGGTCATAAATAGATCACCCCGGTCTGTGACAATTGCCTTATGAAGTATTCTACCATGTAAAAGTCTGATTTATATTATGAACTTTTATTTACTTATGCATTTGGGATTTATTGAATTAAACATAATAACATAAAGTTGAAAATATATATAAAGGTGGACCGAAGTCCGAACAACCATGACTCCATGAGACTGAGAGCATCTTGAGGCCCATTTCAGATTTTCAGTTATTATTAAGCTAACTTAGGCCTGTTAAGTGGTATTGACAGCATGGGCTAATTGTACTATGTAGCCCATTTTCAATGTTGTGGAAATAGAAGTATAGGAGAAACTCTGAGCTAGTTACTAACGATCGATCAAAGGTGATTAACCTCAGCCAGAATCAGTTCTAGTCGGTCAACTAGGGACGATTTTGACTTTAAAAAAATAAACAAAATACGTAATTCTATAATATTAAAGAACGGACATAACTTTTTTAGTTGATGATTAGCGGTTTTTAATATAATTTAATATTTAAAAATTTATTTCTCTTATTTATATTGATATTCATATATTTTGTTATAAATGCTAATAAACTTATGATATTTGACACTCACACACACACACACACACACACATATATATATAACATAATATCAAAAAATTTATTTTTATTATATTTAACATGTCCGGGTACTCTCTTAGTACTCCCCGAGAACTCCGAGTAAACCCAACTTCCCAGATGACTACCTAGGGTCCGTCTAACGATTTTTACAACCTTGATTTAAATATTTAAAATGTGCTTTACTTATTATAACTATTCAATATCCAAGAGTGTCATATTTTATCTATTAATTACTAGTAACTTACGTTTTACGTGAGATTCTACGGTAGAATCTCACTCAAAAACATTAGATACGGCTACAAAATGAATAATTTTACAATACCGAATAATTCAAATTAATAAATAACATTTTAAATATATAAATATCATACTTGTAGTACAAGTATGAATTCTAATACCCTATGTTTAATGTTGGATAACTTCGAAAAGGCTGGTTGTAATTTATTTTTTTTTTGTTTAGTCTTCCTCAGTTGGCAAAACATTGCAAGACGTTAAGGAAGAAATGAATGTAAGGGCTCTAGAGACGGAAGAGTCGGAGCCGCGAATTAAAGACGAATCCTTTACAACGACAACTAATAACAATGATTGTATATCATCATTTAAAATAATTGTCGTTTTTTGTTTATACGTTTGGCGTTTACTTTTTTTTTTTTTACTATTTTGTTTGTTTTACTATTTTTTATTAATAAAGCAACTTTATTTAACATTTTGGTGTTTATTTATTTTTACATAATTTCTTTAAAAAAACCGGTAAATAAACGATTACTGATCAATTGGTTCAGTTAATAACAAAACCAGTTTACATGGTTATAGAATCAAGCATAGAAGCCGTTACTAACCGAAACAAGGTATTGGCAATAACCGTCTAAACTTTTTGATCAAAACCGGTTCGGTTAATAACCGATAGCCTGGAAACAGGTTAGCCTTATTTGCTCCACTAATTCTACGTGGACCGAACAACCATGGCCCTTGAGAGCTTCTTGAGGCCCACTTAAGTTATTTTCATACTATATAATAGGGTCTATGGGCTATATGTTATGGTGAATGTCAGTTAATACAAAAGTGATGCCATCTCACTACCACATAAGTAATGGGGTCATTTGCTAACTAATTCGAAAATCAAGTGTAATGAATGGTGTTTAGTTAACCAAAATATGAATTATTTGACAGTCATTATTTTCTTTCTTTTATTTAAATTAGCATAATACATGATATATATTAAAA
Source organism: Bidens hawaiensis (assembly GCF_021521415.1). Taxonomy (NCBI): domain Eukaryota; kingdom Viridiplantae; phylum Streptophyta; class Magnoliopsida; order Asterales; family Asteraceae; genus Bidens; species Bidens hawaiensis. The sequence goes on from NW_027500224.1 coordinate 39,113, forward strand.
AATTGAATTCATATAAAAGTTAGTTATGAACGGCTTCACAATCTTGCTTGATTTTTGGTCGCCGTTTAAGCGGTTGTGAGGTTTCCCCATGTTCAAGTAAAAAACTGGATCTCCACTCGAATTGTCAAAACTATCACCACCTCTTCCAAATCCAAATCAGATAAATTTTCTTGTGAGAATTCCATGTTTTTTTTAGATATATTTGTGAAGATTAGGAGAGACTTGGATATATGAATGAGAGTGTTTTATATGAAATGAGGAGAGAGTTTTGGCATATTGGATTTCAATAATCCGAGTTTTGGCCTATTGACCGATATTAATCCAACTTAAGAAATTCCCTAGGTTAATCTTAACTTTCACCCTATTGGCCTTCATCGAGCTTTTTCCTAACGAAGACTAACCAGCTAATTTTAGGGGGAAAAATGTGATCTCTCAAAGTTTGGGGGACAAATGAAAATTTAATTAAACTTCAAAACTCACCGCCGCCACTGCTCCCGCCACAATCGCTGCCGTTGTCGCTGCCATCATCGTCCCGCCACTACTGCCGCCAGCGCCGACGTCGTCCCGCAACCGCCGCCGCCATCACTATATATTATAATTACAAAATTTCAAACTCTCCCTTCATAAACCTATAATCTGCATATTGGTGGTCTGAAAAGTAATGCTGACGGCGACAATGGTAGTGGGATGATGGTGGCAGCAGCAACGACGGCAGTGGCAAGATGATGGTGGAGGCGTAGACGGCGATGGGTTTTGAAGTTTAGTTACCTTTTTCATTTGTCCCCCAAACTTGGAGAGATTACATTTTTTGCCTTAAAACTAACAGGATTAGTTTCTGTTAGGGAAAAGCTCGATGAAGGCCATAGAGTGAAAGTTAGGATTAACCTAAGAAATTTCTTAAGCTGGAATTAATATTAACAAATAGAACAAAGTTCGGATTACTAAAAAAATCCAATATCCCATGTTTAAATAGCTAAAAATGTTTTTTTAGTTTATTGAAATATAGACGTTGGCTATATTGGGAACACAGTAACACCAATCAAGCAATCTCTTTTTTGAAGAATGTGAAGGAGCAGGCGTCATTCCTTTGACGTGGACCTCCATTAACCCCCATATTTTTTAAGTGAAATGGTGTTTGGTTGTGGGTGCATGCCATGATGGCATAGTAACGCCCAAAATGTCTATGATAACACTAGGTCTAAGTAGAGGTGCACAAACCGGTTTTTTTTAAAAAACCGGTTCGGTTATTAACCGGACCGGTTTTTTTGGCCCGGAAAAAAACCGGTTTGGTTAATAACCGGACCGGTTAATAACCGGTTTTTTGCTGTTAAAACCCTAACCGGTCTAACCGGTTAGGACCGGTTTAGAAACCGGTTAATAAACCGGTTTTTTTATTAACCGGTTTTTTTTATTAACCGGTTTTTTTTTTTTTTTTTAAATTTCGCGGTTTCAAATACGAATATTTGTTTTTTATATTTTGTACTTAATGAAGACCATTATTTTTTCACAGTATAAACAAACCGGTAACTACAAGGCAAAAGGGTAACTACAAGGCAAAACGGACTGACCGAAGCCATTCTTTGCTTTTGTTGTTAGGGTTCTTTGCTTGGAAGATGAGTATGAGTGTGTGTTGGTGAATGTGTTTTCAACAAACCAAAGATTAAAAACACATAACTTTCATTTATAGTTTTTACATTAAAAATACAAACATTAAATCGTTATCGCATATTCGTAACTCAAAAATACAAACATTAAATCATTAACACTGAAGAAATATCTGCCAAGAACTGTTGTTCATGATTTAACTCAAAAATACAAACATTAAATCGTGAACTAGCAGATGCTCCTGTTGTTCTCAATCGCAGTTTGTTCATGATTTGCCTCCATGTTTGCTGTTTCTTTAACTAAATTAGAAAAATCCAAAATCAACAAGTAAATAAGAGCACATATTAGGAAAAAGAATGCTTAGACACGATTACATGAACAACTTGCTGTTTCTTACTCATGATTTGCCTCCATGTTTGCTGTTTCTTTAACTAATTTTCTTCGCTACCCGATCCCGAGCTATTTCTTAGGTAATCGTCGTACGCGGCTTCTTCATCGGTCATTGGTTGAGTGTGTCATTCATTGACCTCGTCTTCATACAAGCCCGCTTCATACTCCATTTCCCCCTCGAGTGAGCGTTGATGTTGTGCCCTATCTAAAGAGTCCAAGTAATCCTTGTAGCAAATCGACATCTCTATAGCTGGTGCAGTGAGTCGAGTCCTCCTAATCGATATAACCCTGCCAGAAACAGAAAAAGCAGACTCCGAAGCTACCGTGGAAGCTTGGACCGTTAGTAAATCTTTGGCCATGGCGGCGAGGATCGGAAACTCATCCTCCTTACCTCTCCACCAAGCCAGCAAATCAAGACTTCTAAATTCATCCGGAGTCATGTGTTTCACAAAGTTGGTACCACCATACCTTCCAAGTTCACTGCTTGGGGTGTTTACCTTTTGACGTTTACCGGCGTCTTCCCAAATCATGTAGTACATCCCCATTTCAAGGTCGGTTTGGGATTGGGATTGGGCAACAGCTCTTAACGAGTCATGAATTTGGGAAGACGACCCGTATTTTGTAAGGTAGACATCATACATGTTTGACAAGGTGGTGTTGAAAGCATTCTTTAAAGTTTGGCTATAATAGGGGTTTTGATCGTCGTTTAACCCTAGCTCATCACAAATTTTTTCTATTAAAGCTTCAACACCACCAACATTGATGCAAGGGTTTAACGAAGCAGCACATGTCAAAACAGCGGGTAGTTCTTGAAAATATTTTCTAAATTTTTCTTTCATTTTTACACCCATATCAAAATAAGGTGCACCCCTACAATGAAGTTCACTCAACTTTGTGCACATGACAGCAATTTTTGGTAAAGCAATGGGGCTTGTTGGATAGTAAACCCCGGATAAACTAGTTGTGCAAGATTTAAAAATTTGAAGGACCTCCGTAACGATCTCAATCAATAACCAGTTTCTAGGATCGTACGGTGCACATTAATGATTTGACAAAATTTGATGAAACGCAATTAATGATTCTTTTTGTTGGATGGCTTTCTCAAACATATTACAAGTCGAGTTCCATCTTGTTGGACAATCCCAATTTGGCCCCAACCATTGACAATTAGCTTCTACACAAAATTTTTTGTATCTTGAAAATGTTTTATTGTTACTAAAAACATCTCGTAACATTATTTTAAAATTGTTTCTTTGCGTTTCGATTACGTTTAACCCATCTTGCACGGCCAAATTGATAATATGTGCAATGCATCGGCTATGAAAAAACGCTCCATCACAAATAGGTTTATACTTTAATTTTAAATGGCCAACCGCGGCCGTATTGTTGGACGCGTTATCAAACGAAATTGAAAAGATTTTATGTTCAATCTTGTATTGTCGAATGACTTTATCCAAGATTTGAAAAATATTTATACCCGTGTGCGGGTAATCAAACAATTGAAACGCAACGGTTCGTTTCATCATTTGCCACGACTCGGGGTCAACCCAATGAGCCGTCACACAAATGTATGAGTCGGGCGAACCATGAGGTACCGACCACACATCCGTTGTTAAGTTTACACCAGTTTGTAAGTTTGAAAAGTATGAAATTAGTTCGAATTTAGCGTTTTTCCATGCTTTAAGACAATCTCTTCTAAGGGTCGAACGACTTACGTGTTGGTAGCGTGGTTGAACATAGTTTTGTATCATCTCCGTGAATTGAGGGTTGTCGAAGTGGTTGAAAGGAAGTGTTTGTTGAATCACAAAGTTTGAAAACTGTTGACGTACCACTTCAACGTCGTACGTAAACACCGCTCCTTGATTCGTCATCTCCGGCTGCGAACTACTTCCCGATTCGTCCTTCAAGGCCTTGCAAAAGGGCCTTTGTACATGCGCTTTTAAAGTGGAGTTTGCATCTTTGCCATAAAACTTCAAACAATGTTTGCATCGAGCTTTTTGGCTACCGTTAGACATTTCGCATAGGTCGAAATGTTGCCAAACATCATGGTTTCGTTTCGTGGGGATGACCCGAACGACCGTTTCTCCCGTGTTCGAGGCACCCATGTTGACGGATGAAGCAGCACTTTGGGAGGCCATGATAATCGACTACGAAATAAGAGTGGTATACTCGAGTATGAAATAAACGACTACGAAATAAGAGCGTATGGAGTGGTAATGTGGTATAATTGAGCGTGAGATAACAAAATAATCGCGTATGAAATAAACGTTTAGAGCGTTTGGAGTTGTATAATCGAGTGTGATTTAACCAATACCCGACCTAAACTATATATAGATGTTTGTGGGGGTAAAATGGTAAAAAAAAAAAACGGTCCAAAAACAAAAAAAACGGTCATATAGCCGTTATAAACCGGTTTTTTTATAAACCGGTTAACCGGTTTTTCCATAACCGGTTAATAAAAAAAACCGGTTTTTCCATTAACCGGTTCGTTAACCGGTTTTGGATCTAGAACTTGTAACCGAAAGACGAACCGGCGGTTTCTAAACCGGTCAAGCCGGTTTTTAAAAAACCGGTTTTCGTAAAAACCGGTTTCCGGTTTAAACCGGTAAACCGGTTCCCCAACCGGTTTTTTTGGCCATCTCTAGGTCTAAGTGGTATTAATTCATTATTTCCTCTTATTCCTAACTAGAGGTGAACAAGAAACCTGATTCCATTTCATAATCGGCTTTATTACATGGAATGGGAACTAAATTATTAATTCGAAAACGGACCAAGCAACCCAATCGAAATATCACACTCATTCTAAAACACAAAGTTAATGTCTTAACTTTTAATGCAAGGTTTTTTTTTTATTTTATTTTTAAAATATTGTTTAATAAGTTTAATATTAAACAATATTTCAATATTTACACTAATATCAAAACGTTTCACCAATAACAAAATAATTTGTGTATCATAATTAGGTTTACAAAGGTTGCTCATCGGCATAATACAATAACACGAAAAAAGGCAATTTTTATATAAAAAACAAAAAACATACAAAATGTTATCACATTCTTTAAATTATAATTATGTAACGAAAACCATTTCAGTAATAAGAATGGTACGGATTTCTCGTGCGATGGGCTTCATGTCTAGTATGTTAGTTAACAAGTATTTTAGAAGTTGAAAGTGGATTTATTGGACAAGAAGTTGAACCTACCTTGTAGTGCGTTATGCCATAATAGTCCATGTATGTAAGTAACGTTGAGAATGTAAATGTTAAAAGAACGTTAATAGATGAAGGGGGGCTAGTTGTAACATGTTTGAAAGCTTAGGGTTTTCTTGCCAATGGTAAATCACTAAATTGCAAAGTAAAATACCGGCAATTTTGCAAGTGGGGTAGGTCCACGTGGCGATCAATCCTTAACCAACGGATATTGGTGTGTGGTCCCTTTCTCACAAAATATCATCAAATCTTCCATTGACGTCATTAGATACGTCATATATTATGACAATTTTTTTCAAACAATAACGTAAAACCGAGGTTGAAATCATAACGAGAAAATAATGTACCATAATATTTTTAACAGTGACGGTTACTGTCGTGGTCCATAGCATATAAACACCCTTATATGGTTGTAAACGAACCGGACGTTCAGCGGATGTCAGCACAAGAAGTCTATACGGTAAGAAGTTCGTTTATGTCCGCCCATTTAATAAACGAACCAGACATGAACAAAAAAATTTCATTTTGTAAGCTTAACGTACGAACATGGATAGATGCCGCGTTCGTTCAATAGTGTTCGTGAACGTCCGGTTAAATTATACATTTTGAAATTAATATGCAATCGTTTATGTTCATTAATTTGTTCATTATAGTTGTTTATGTATGTTTGTCCATTAATGTTAATGCATTAGTGTCTATTAGTGTATGCTTGTCTATTAGTGTCTATTAGTGTCCGTGCGTTCGTTTGTCTGTAAGCGTCCGTTCGGTAGAGTCTTCGTGAACTGTCTTTTATCCGACACAAAAGCTTAACGGACGAACACGAATAATTTCTCTTTCGGTTTAATTCGGTTCGTTTACAGCTTTGTTCTAACTCAATGGAAACCGGAACAAGCCGATGTTTACCTCCATCATGCTCTTGATTACTTTCCCGTTGTAAGGAATGCTCAATTAAATGAATGTATTAATGTATAATTAATTATTCAGTTTTGGAGTTGAGTGTTTATGGTATACTTATGATTTATTTATGAGTGTTCATATGAGACACCTTTCTCTATGCTCATAATCTCACACCTCCAAGATAAATGAGGGTAAGTTGTCACGATGATGATCAAATGCACGCATTGTAAACTAATAACTAATAAGCTAAATGTCTGTAAGTTACTATTTTTTTAATTTAAAAAAAACTTACGATAAAAAAATGACATGATGTATAATAATAAATATTAACAATTATCTATAAATAATAGTAAAAGTATATAAGTTACCATTTTGAACATTTTAAATATTAGGAGATTGCTCAAACATTAAGATGAAATTTCTTTTAAATATAATTTTTGATATTGATAGAAAACAAGATAAAGGAGATCTTTTATAGTAGTTTGTTTGTTTTTTTTTTCTTTTCATTTATTTATATATTTATTTTCCCTAACACATAACCATTGAGGGGAAGGAAGGGCACACGTGGGGTCTTCGAGATCATGCTGGTGCCTCCCAAAGGTAAGACAAACGCTTTGCCCTTTTCTTATCTTCACAAAATGAGAATACTAAAAAGTATATAGTTAAAATTTGTAAATAATTATAATCTTATATTTGAAAAACAATGTAAATATATTGATAATAAGTTCACTTGTTGAATAAACTCAATTCAACTAAGATAATTACGTGGTACTATTAATTATGTGTCTGATAAATTTTTGTTTATAACTTTTACTGAGTTCATAATAAAAGTAAGTTTTAACAAGTTATAATCTTCTGCTGACTTGGGCTGAAGTTGGGGTAAAGAGTTAAAGAGTTGATGTGCGATTAGGTTGAAAGCTTGATTTGGAATCTAGATACCACCAGTTAAATTTGTCGAAAGTGTACTAATCTATCACTTTAAGTTGCTTTCATGATTGTATTCGGTTTGTCGAAGTGTTGGAAGATGCAACATTTGTCTTTCAACATCGATCTATTTTAAAACCAAATTTCTTAAAAAATTGTTGAATGGTTTTTGTATTTTATTTAAAACTTACTGATCATATACCGTTTCAACCAACACTAGTGCACGATAGACTTATTGGTTTGTTTGATTTCCTCCAACACTAGACACTTTCCTTCAATGGCGAATGTTGCGTGTTACTGTTAACCAACAAATATGTATCAGAGCGCAACTAGGGAAATATTCTGTGATTGACTCCATTAAACCGCTGCAAAACAAGATGATGGAGGGAAAGAAAATTGAATCAAGAAATTGTTACTACTATCGTGCATACAGACGTATCATAGCCAGAGTTTGAACCTAAAACCTCTTTCCATCTAAAATATTTTTACTTTTACTGTGGATTAGTCCCCACAATGTCATCACAACTTCACAAGGATATATGATTCCATGAATCTGTGCTACCTTTTGAAGCAAAAGTGCGAAGTAATGAAAAATGAAAGAGACAATGAATGTGTCATCATTTCACCATCATGATGGATAGAAACAAGATGATTCTCTAAAGACCCTACACTACACCAGTCATTTCCAATAAGAATCTCACATGCCTTCACTTTTCATCACTCATATTCCTTGCTATTTATTTGTTGTTTCAAATTTCTAACAGACAACTTTGTTTTTTAATCATTGTATTTACTTATTATATATTTATAAAATATTATTCATTTATGAAGGTTAAAATAATTACATTTTATCACTAAATATGTAATCAGGTATAATACTAAATATTTAAATGTATTATTTTTAACACTTATTAGATGAATCTTCAATATTAGTGAAATTCTAAACTCATGCTGAAACGCCAGACACCTAAGATGAGTAATATTCTTTCTTTATGAGGTCTCATTATTCGGCTTTCTAAACACGTTCATGATTTCATCCCTACAAGGCTTAAAACACAAACCCTTTCTATGACACCGAATAAGCCTAAACGCGTTTTCGAGGCCATGTTACATGTGACTACTGTTCACCGTTCCTAGCCCCGAAAATGTGGGCATGTTCCAATATATGTTCAAGCTAATAATAATATACACATCGATCATGTAGAAAGTATCAAGTAAAGATATAAATGTACTTATAAAGTCTTTTTTTAGGCTGTGCCTCCAATGGTTGGGGAAATTCATAGGAGTGTTTCTTTTCAAATATCCGCTCGTTTTTTCTCCTTTTTTTTTTCATGAAAGCCGTAGTTAAAAAAAAGGAACAAAATACGAATGTCTCTTTAGAACTTTTTTACGCCCAATAAAGCCAAAAAAAGGAATGGCAATCACTCAAATTGATATCAAATCTGTAGACTTGTCATGTCTCTATCTAAGGCATCTCTTTATTGAATTATTGGTGGTAATTATGTGAGATTAGGTGGATCTAACAACCAATCACTATGTTATTATCCAAGTATTATCCAATTAGTTCATTAAGATTGGATATACTTTATATTTTTCTGTTCTTTACACCTCTAAAATACTATTTGAAGATTCATACTTATCACCACATATATTTGTTATGCTGACAACACTTAAATTTTTCATAAACGTATTTTGCAACCACCAACATTTACTAGTATGACCAATCTTTAACGCCATTCTTGCAACCGACCCTTCTTCTTCTTCTTCTTCTTCTTCTTCTTCTTTAGCATCATATCACCTATTACCCCCCCCCCCCCAATATATATATATAGAGAGAGAGAGAGAAGATCCAATACACTAATGCTTATCGTACAAATACGACGCGAATTCCGTTTTTCACGAATCGATCCATGAAATCACATCCAAACATCTCGGAATCGTCAATACATATCCAATCAATCATTGCTTCACCGGAAAAAACAGTTTTGGATGGTTAATCGATCAATTTTTCACTTTTTTTCACAAAGACGGTTTTTGAGCGTTTAAGGTTTTGTGAGTGTTTTCTGAGCGTTTTAGGTTTTCGCTTTTGTTTTTTGCCTTTAAGCGTCTCGCGCACCTACCGTACGTTAAGCATTAGCGTACAGTAACTGCACCCTATATATATATATATATAGGGGAGGGATATTTTGAGAACTTGATGAGTTTTAAGAACTTTAAGTACTCAATTTTAAACCACACATTTAATTAAATGAGTTGGAATATGTGGATGAGATTAAATTTGATTAAAAAAATAATTAGGAGAGAGAATAAAGATTTTTGTTGATTACACAAGTTTAAACTTTAGTTGCACAAGTGTAAACAGTCATTTCGGTGTGTAAAAAATTACGGTAATTTTTTACACATTACTTACACTTACGTATTACACATGTGTAAAAAAATTCAAAAAAAAAAGTTGTTACGTTGAGTTCTTTCGAGTTCTTAAAACTCAAAGCGGTTCTCAAAAGAAATCAATTATATATATATATATATATATGGTATGGTTAATGTAAAAAACAATATTTTTGTGAGAAGAATAAGAATAGATCTAGGCCTTTGGATCTATGATCTAGTGGTTGAGATTGGTAGTTTCTAAATAATTGTATTGTTTCATATTTACCTTGTATAGTGTCATATTTAGGTGGTTTATTTTATTTTAAAGTTTTTCTCACACTTCTCACAAAACAATTGTTTTTTATTTGAACTCTTTTCTCTCTCTCTCTCTATATATATATATAAAAGAATAATAATCTTAAGAAGCAAACCCTCCATCATCAAAGTCATCATCGTCAATGGCAACCACGTTACTCTTAACAAGAAACAAATTACCATGATGCATTAATGTTAGTTTGTGAATGAGATTCTTTTTCGATAATGAAATCATAAAATAGGTACAAACACATTATCATATACTCAACATTAATACAACCATAACTTGATGTGTTTACTCTTCTTGTCTTGATTTTTTAATGAATCTTCTCACGCTTATAAAAAAGTAGTTTTTTTCTTCTTTTAAAAAAGAAATAACATAAAACTATAAGGTTTTTGTTATGTGTAGTTTACCCACTTTGTTTTATAAAATAACTCGAAAATATAATACAGAAGAAATATTTTATGCGTAGTATTTCATAAGTTATTGTAATATTAAAATTTCATAAGTTATTGTAATATTAAAACAGGTCACTTACTTATATATGTAACACCCTTTCGGAATGTTGCATGACATGAAAAGCGTGAGTTTCGATCCTTTTTATCGAAAACATATAGCTATTTAGCATTAAAGAAGGGACTAGAGTTTCTAAAATTTCCACTTTTGGGTGTTGTACAATATTTCTAGCCGTCTTGTTACAGTAATTATAAGATGAATATTGTTTTTATGCCAGATAAAAGTTATCATTACAACCATAATATACATAAAATTATTTCACGTACAAAATTGAAACTCCTATATCCCAGATGTTCATTGAATTGAAAAAAAAAATTTGACTCACATCAATATAATACACAAATGAAGAAACACTAACCGGACCCCGGACAGATTACTGGTAACCTGGGGGTTGGAGAGATGTTTCCCACGAGGGGTTAGACCCTTGGAAGATGGTTCTTCTGATAACCTGCAAAACAGACACCGTGAGCTCGTCACTGAGAAGGGGGGGGGGGTTCCTCCTTGTGACCACCCTCCGGCGTGAGAATCAGACTAGATTGCTCTTTAAATATAAAAGTATATTAAGAGATTGCTAGAGCAGATATCAGGTATAATATGATGATAATGTAGTAAGATATGTTGAGATGATCATACCATTTGGGGTATTTATAGCCGAAGGTAGGTTTCCAAGGAGGTATGGCCGGCTGCAACAGTGTTCCTGTTCATCAACAGTAGCCTACGCACGTGCCCTGCTGGTAGTTGGTGGGTAGGCAGCGGCTGATAGTGACCAGGCCTGCTGTATACTATTCCCTTTCCACCAACTGCCGGCTACGCACGTGGTATGACAGTAGTTGGTGAGTAGGCAGCGGCTAATAGTGATACAGTACAGGAGCATGCTGCTCGCCATACTGTATCAGTGAGCTGTCGTATCTCTGATCAGATCTTTCGCCCATACCTCGTCAGGTACAGTAAAAGGTCCTTCAGTATACAGACTGGCTTATTTGGGCGGGAGTATTCCCCCTCCCGCCTCTGTGCGGGATTGCTCCCGGCTTTGCTCATTCCTTCAGGTGACACTGAATGATCGAGAGCTAAGTACCTAGTGCGTGTAGCCATGCTGCGCGGGTGGCCTTCCCTCATGGCTTGTATCCGAGGCTGCGGGAACAGGCGGAGTCCTTCACCATGGGAGGCATTTCCTGCGGGAACAGCTTGCGTACTGCGCGTAAGGACGTCACGTCTCTGAGCATGGTTGGTCCTGCGGATCCAGTTGGTCTCTGCGCAGACGTCCCTGTTTAAGGTGAGTCTTGCGGGACCAACTGGGCTCTGCTGGGACCTACCTCTTCAAGTCCCCCCAGTCCAATGTTCTTCTCATGCGTGTTTAATAAAGTGAGATGAACTTTTGGACTTGAGCAAAGGGTTTTGAAAAGGGTTTTGTAAGGTTTTCCATGGGGATTCTTTCCGCGGAAGTCCTTGTCACTTGCAGAAATGCCCGAGTTTCTTGCTTGGTCTTTGGGTATGATGCGGGTAGGTCTGTAACCTCCTCGCAAGTCAGGAGCATTGAGTCCCAGTTGTATGGATTTTCCATGAGGTTTTGGTAGTTTTGAACATAGTGATCAATTATGTTAAGACCACCAATTCCATCCTGGAGCTTCAAACAACGTAGTTCTCGACGTTCCCGCTATGCGGGGATGTTATTTCCGTTTCCGCAAGCATTGCCCAGAAGATCCTTCTTGGTTTCAATTCCCAGCGGAGCGCTAGGTATGTGAAGGGTTTTGCCTTGACACTGTACCTGCGCTCGTCTTACGGTTACTTTACTTCCAAGGTATTCCTGGCGTCAATTCCCTGCGGGTGCTAGGTATGTGAAGGGTTTTGCCTTTACACTGTACCCGCACCCGTCTTATAGTTACTAGGTTGCCGAGGAATACTTGGCTTCAATTCCCTGCGGGTGCTAGGTATGTGAATGGTTTTCCCTTAACACTGTACCCGCGGCCGTCTTACGGTTACTTGTTCGCCAAGATTTTCTTGGCTTCAATTCCCTGCGGGTGCTAGGTATGTGAAGGGTTTCGCCTTAACACTGTACCCGCATCCGTCTTACGGTTACTTGTTTGCCAAGGTTCTTGGCTTCAATTCCCTGCGGGTGCTAGGTATGTGAAGGGTTTCGCCTTAACACTGTACCCGCATCCGTCTTACGGTTACTTGTTTGCCAAGGTTCTTGGCTTCAATTCCCTGCGGGTGCTAGGTATGTGAAGGGTTTCGCCTTAACACTGTACCCGCATCCGTCTTACGGTTACTTGTTCACCAAGGTTTACTTGGCTTCAGTTCCCTGCGGGTGCTAGGTATGTGAAGGGTTTTGCCTTTACACTGTACCCGCACCCGGCTTATGGTTACTTGTTTGCCAAGGTAAGGGGTATTTTCCCGCTTTTTAATATTTTCGAATTTTGAATTTTGAAATTCGAAGAGTTGGTGAAAAGATAACAGTCCAAACCTCTGAAACGTCGTGCGACGGTTTCTTCTGACTGTGTCAGGACGTGCAGGAAGTTATGGTGACGTGACAGAACATGGTCATTCCAGACGCTTTTCCTGGCGCGTGGGCACGATTTTTCGGGCGCGTGGCCGCGAAATTACTGGCACGCGTCCTGTCAACAGCTGTTGCCAGCTTGCTTTTTGCCACGTGTCATAGTTTCATTGCACCTTCGATTTCTCTCTCCTCCGCATTAAATTCACCGCATTAATTGCGATTACTATATAAAGGGGGAGAGGGTTATTTGTAATCCATACTTTTCACTCTTCTCTTCATCTTTAAGGCGATTTCCGGCGAATACTCTTTTATTCAATCGAGCATTCTCTCGAAATCGTTCTCTTCTTCCTCTTCAAGATGTCTTCTCGTGATGCTGAAGCTATAGCTGACGACAGGGGTACTGCTGGCGAGTGCCAGTGTGCTCTGCCCGGCGATCAGTACCGGTATGTTGTCAGGAAGTTCATGCTCGATCATCTCGAGCCTGAGTTTCCTGAATCCCACCAGACCGTGTACGATGCCCCCAGAGGCAAGATCGGGGTTTATGCTGCATTTTTTGTCTATGGGAATCTTAGATTTCCATTGACTAAATTTGTTTACCATGTCCTTGAGAGGCACGGTGTTCATTTGACCGAGCTGCACCCCATGGCGATCGCCAAGATTCGCCATTTTGAGTGGGTGTGCCGGATTTTGGGCATCGAGCCCCATGTGGACCGCCTGATGACCTTCTATACCTGGAGGTGCATCCAGGGGTGGTACACCCTGACGACCCGTATTAAGGGTCTGAAGATTTGCGACACCGAGCGCAGTCTTCGCGCGTGGAAGCAGGAATTCTTCTATATTTCTGCCCGCGCCATCCCCCTTGCCATGAAGTTTAAAAATGGCCAAGCGATACCGAGCCTTCACGCCCCCAACTACCAGGAGGCGGAATGGTTTTCGAAGATATCCCGGATCCAATCTCCGGTTTACCGGTTTGCGAAATCCGGGATGGTTATGTTAGGGATGAGCCGGGTGTGGAAAGATGCGTCTCAGGTTCCCATCCTTCTCGAATACGGTTTGAACTCTATTCCCTATGGTATGTCTTGTCTTTCTTTTTGATACGAGTTTGTCTTCTAACTGTTTATTCTTTCAGAGGGAAATGATTTGGAGTCGCTTCTGTTCCCGCGGGAAACCGACGGTCTCGCGCGGATGGGTACTCGTGCTCTGGACGAGGGCGAGTTGCCCATCCTGGAGCAAACGGCGGATCGTTTTGTGGAGGTCTATCCGCTGGGCCACGAGATCCTGAGCCACCGGCGGCCAGGTAAGGCGATATTCTTTCCTCAACCCCTTAATGCTGTACCCGCTGCTGGAATTCCTGACCCGTCTTCTTCTGAGGAATCCTCAGATGCTCCTCCGTTGGTGCGGAAGAAGAAGGCTGCTGCCGGCGTGAAGGGGAAGGAGAAGGCCTCCACAGCTGATCCAGTGGTTCTATCTGACTCGGAGTCAGATAGTGAAGAGGTGGCGGGGAAGCCCGGTGGTGAGAAGACCACTGTTCCGGAGGCTACGACCGTTACCTCCGGAGAACCAACGAAGACGACGGTGACCGGTACCAAGAGGCCGGCTCCATCGGGTTCCTCCCCGCCCGTCCGTACGTTCAGGGTCAAGAAAACCCGTAAGTACAATCATAATGTCTTTGCAGATTTATTACTTCATAAATTTAACACTTTCTTCTTTGTGCAGGCGTGGATGTTGACGCATTCCGGGGTGAAGCGCAGAGGAGTACCCTTCCACCAATGACGGTAGGCTTGGTCAGCCTACCTGAGGCGTCGACCCAGGTGCCCGCGCCTGCTTCCGCTGGTTCAGTTGCTCCCTCTGAGCAGACTGTTCCAGCTGAGATGACGTCACCCGCCGGCTGTGAGTGCGATTTTTACGGCATCCTTCACAGAGCCGGCGGTTACTGCTGCTGCCTACGAGGCGGCGACCGCGGCGGCGACCACAACGGCGACCACGGCGGCTGCCACCATGCCCGCGCCACCGGCACCGATGGCCGGACCATCAGGTACGCGCAGGGCTTCCCGCCGATCTTTGCCACCTTCCCGTCTGCCTGACCTGTTGGATGGATTTCCTTTAGGTTCAGGTGATGGGTTTGGCGGCTATCGGCCTGTCATTGACCCTTCAGGTGCGTAGGGTTCCTTTCTTTTCTTATGCTTTTTATCATCTTTTCCTTACTGCCTTTGTTTCTTTTGCAGTGTCGGATTCCAATGAAGTGTATGTTCCACGATGGAACATACGCCGAGAAACAACCCTTCGCACACCTGTGGAGTGCGTGGACTGGGCTCGCCACGCTGCTCCTCCGGGTGCGTTGGGGGAAGCCATGGTTAGCTACCAGGAGGGTAGGCTAACTAATGAGCTTCGGGTTCTCCAGGCCCGGATGCAGCCGCGCGTCGAGCTGCTTTGTCGTGAAAACGACAAGTTGAAAGCAGCTCGCGCCAAGGACATATTTGAGGCGCGTGCTCTTCGGGAGGAGAACCAACAGCTGGCGGCAGCTGCTGCCGACAAGGAGAAGGCCTTCAAGGCCCTCGAGGTTGAAGTTCAGGCGCGACTCGAGGCCCGTTCCAAGGCTGCCCAAGCTGTGAATGAACAGCTTCGGCTGGCCAGGGAGACTGCGCGAAACGCAACCGAGAGGGCTGCCAAGGCTGAAGCCGTTGCTGAGCCTTTGCGTGTGGAGAATGAGGAGCTCAAGGCCAAATTAGAGGCTCTCCAACGCGCTCATGATGCCTTGGCAATGGAAGATGCCAAGAAACTCCAGGAAATCCTGGACCAGAGGGGGGTGCTTGACCACGCCGAGCGGAAGCTTAAGGGCGTCGAAGAGGCTGCCGCAAAGGAAGTTTTACTTGCCAACCTTAACAAGAGCGAAGCCGAACGCGCCCGTAACGAAGCTCAAGATGCCCTCCAATGGCTTCTTCGAGAAGCGTTGCCTCAGGTATGTTTAGTTTTATCTTCACGCTTTTCTTTTATAAGAAAAGGTTCTAATACTTGTGTTTTCTTTGTAGGTTGTGCGTCGGGTCTTTTCAGAGACCTCTTACGATGATGCTATGACCGCAGCCCTCAACGCTTCTCATGAGGATGGGGAAAAGGCCGGCTTCCTGCTTGGTCTAGGGTTTGTTGAGAAAGGCGTCCCGCCTTCCAACTTCCCTTTGTTCGATGTGGATACCGAAGCCATTTATGACCAAGCATTGAACCAATACGCCGCCTTCCCGCATCCGGTGGTGGAGAAGGTGGACGAAGTAGCTGCTGCTGATGATGGGTTAGCTTTCCTCAAAGCGTTCTTCGAACCACCCCGTTCTTCTGACGGAGCGGGTCCAAGTGGAAGCGGCCCTGAAGCTTGATCCTGAAGATCCCTTCCCATTGCTAAGATAGACTTGTATAGTTTTATTCTCTTAGGCGGGTAGTTACCCGGCCATTCTTGTAATATATTCTTGAAATATTAATCTTTTTGCTAAGATTGTTATTTCCTTCTTTGGGTTCCTTGCTTTATAAACTTATGACTTGCATACTTAGTTTAAATTAGCAATTTTCCAAGTGTTTAGAATAAGAACCTTTGAACGTGGTTGATAATGGGTTAAAGTTTCGCTTCCTCCTTCGTGATTGTGCGGGTAGAACCGTCACTTGCACTTGGTAGGATGGCTAAACTTTAACTTTTATCTGACCTGCGTGTAGGTTTTCCTTTTCGAAATTTCTAAGGCATTAAGATAAGTTAACCTTTGAACGTGGTTGATAATGGACTAAAGTTTTCGCTTCCTCTTTCGTGATTGTGCGGGTAGAACCGTCACTTGCACTTAGTAGGATGGCTTTAACTTTAAACCTATATCTGACCTGCGTGTAGGTTTTCCTCACCTTTTGAGGATAAGTTAACCTTTGAACGTGGTTGATAACAGGAAGTTTTGCTTCCTCTTTCGTGATTGTGCGGGTAGAACCGTCACTTGCACTTAGCAGGATGGCAAAACTTTACCCTTATCTGACCTGCGTGTAGGTTTTCCTCACCTTTTGAGGATAAGTTAACCTTTGAACGTGGTTGATAACAGGAAGTCTTGCTTCCTCTTTCGTGATTGTGCGGGTAGAACCGTCACTTGCACTTAGTAGGATGGCAAAACTTTACCCTATATCTGACCTGCGTGTAGGTTTTCCTCACCTTTTGAGGATAAGTTAACCTTTGAACGTGGTTGATAACAGGAAGTTTTGCTTCCTCTTTCGTGATTGTGCGGGTAGAACCGTCACTTGCACTTAGCAGGATGGCAAAACTTTACCCTTATCTGACCTGCGTGTAGGTTTTCCTTATCCTTTTTAAGAATTTTGTTTTGAACCGTTCGACGCGCGGTTGTCGATAGGTTAGTGTTCAGTTTCCTTTCATGATTCATGCGGATAGACCGGCACTTTCATTTAATGGGATAATTGAACTCTTCCCCTTCAACTGACCTCCGTGAAGGTTTGTCAAGTTATTGGGTTCGTGCGGGTAAGACCGCCTTCCCACGCAACGACTTCACGTAATGTGAACGCCGTCACCAGTGTTGCATAGTTTAACCGTTCGACGCGCGGTTGTTGATAGGTTATTATTCAGTTTCCTTTAATGATTCATGCGGATAGACCGGCACTTTCATTTTTGGGTGCTGAACTTTTTCCCAAACTGACCTGCGTGAAGGTTTGTCACGTTATTGGGTTCGTGCGGGTAGGACCGCCTTCCCATGCAATGACTTCCCGTAATTATGCGGTGAAAACCGGCATATTAGTGTTCAGAAAAGTATTAAATGTAAAATCATCAGCTTCGATGTTCTTAAAGAGAATCAATTCCATTAGAAGTGGCTCTTGGCCTTTTCTTTACAAATTGGAATTGATTTACATGCAAACTGTGTAAATGAGCTCCCTTCCATGTTGTTGGGATGGGAGTGTCATCGAGCCGATACGCACCTGGTTCGGGATCTCGTTCTTTACGCAGCATGTAGTCTCGATA
This sequence comes from Bidens hawaiensis, assembly GCF_021521415.1. Taxonomy (NCBI): domain Eukaryota; kingdom Viridiplantae; phylum Streptophyta; class Magnoliopsida; order Asterales; family Asteraceae; genus Bidens; species Bidens hawaiensis. Next base: position 56,817 of record NW_027500224.1, read on the forward strand.
TTGAAGCTGGAATTGATTCGTGTTTTCCCCAGCTGGGGTTCTACACGCACCTGCCTGCTCAGCCTTTATTGCGCCACGAGGTGCGCGAGCGTCCCATCTCTGACAAATGCTTCGACCATGTCCTTTACGTCTGTGCATTCTTCAGTGTTGTGGCCTTTAGTCTTGTGAAAGTCACAGTATTTGCTCCGATCAGCATCGTGACGATGTCGGATTATTGGAGGCTTTGGCCACGGGAGCTGTTCAGTGGCGAATATCTCAGTGACGCTTTTGCTGAGTGGCGTCCATCTGGAGTTCTGGTGCGGCTGTGCATTATCCCTTCCGCCCAATCGATGTTGCAAGCCGGATGAGGTGTCAAAGTTTACCCTTGACTGCCAAATGCCTTGCTTCCGTTTTTTATTTAGTCGGGCGGAGAGGACGTTGTCTTCTCTCGTCTTTTGAGTGTAGAGGTTTGTGCTCTGTGGGAGATCTCTACCCAGTTGCTTTTCTGTTTCCGCATAGCGTTTTGCTGCTGTCATGATGCCATCCCATGTGGATGGCATGCCATCTTTTCCCGTTAGGGTGCGGATGAGTTCTGGGTCATGTGCGCCCTGGATGAAGGCAGCGCGAACAAGATCTTCGCTGATATTGCCCAAACTTAGCTTCTTTGAGTTGAAGCGAGTGATGAAGTTTGGCAGAGATTCATCTTCCTCTCGTATGCATTTGAGGATTGTCCATTGCTCCTCGGTATACTTCCGTTGCTGGCTGAAGTGTTGACTAAACTTCTGCTGGAAGTCTGCCCAGTCATAGATGTGGTTGACCGGTAGGCGATCAAACCAAGCTCTAGCAGCCCCCACCAGCGTCATTTGGAACATGTAACACCACGTGGGTTCCGTCCAATTGCTGACGGTTGCCCCCGCTATGAACCTGTTCAAATGATCGTCTGGATCAGATATACCGTCATATGTGCCTATGTTGGGCATTTGTTTGGCACTCTTTGGGGCGATTGCTTCAGCAATGTCCCTTGCAAATTTGGACGTTCCTGCATTTGCAACGTTTGGTCTGAACGTTTTAGAGAAGTTTCGTGGACTTCCACCTGTGCTTTTTGGTTTGAAGGCTTGTCCAAAATGCCTTTTCGGTTGGGATTCCGTTTCCTTACGCTTCCCTTTTGCCCTATGGCGAGGGTTCGCGTCGGAGTCGGATTCCTCCGAGTCATCCTCCCAGTATTCGAATTCGTCGGCCTGTTGCACGGAACGCAAGCGTTCGTTCAACTCAGCCTGGAATTCCTTTTGCCGTGCCTCCGCCCATGCCTTAACTTCATCGAGAGTCTGGCGGGGAAGTCTTCGTTTCTCAAACTGGATATCGGTGGATCCCAGTAGGTGATCATTTACTGCACTTGCCCCAGCTTTGGTAAGTGGGGTAGTGTTCGTAAAATTTACTTCACTTGCCCCGGCTTCGGTAGCCGGGGTAGTGTTTGTAAAAACTGTGTTGCCGGTATTCCCTCCAGTAGCTGGGGTTGTGGTTACCGGAATTTCTCTAACCATCTTTGTAAAAGTTTGAAAAAACTGGAGAAAATTGTAGTTCTAGCTTTATGCACGGATGGCGCCAATGAAGAAACACTAACCGGACCCCGGACAGATTACTGGTAACCTGGGGGTTGGAGAGATGTTTCCCACGAGGGGTTAGACCCTTGGAAGATGGTTCTTCTGATAACCTGCAAAACAGACACCGTGAGCTCGTCACTGAGAAGGGGGGGGGTTCCTCCTTGTGACCACCCTCCGGCGTGAGAATCAGACTAGATTGCTCTTTAAATATAAAAGTATATTAAGAGATTGCTAGAGCAGATATCAGGTATAATATGATGATAACGTAGTAAGATATGTTGAGATGATCATACCATTTGGGGTATTTATAGCCGAAGGTAGGTTTCCAAGGAGGTATGGCCGGCTGCAACAGTGTTCCTGTTCATCAACAGTAGCCTACGCACGTGCCCTGCTGGTAGTTGGTGGGTAGGCAGCGGCTGATAGTGACCAGGCCTGCTGTATACTATTCCCTTTCCACCAACTGCCGGCTACGCACGTGGTATGACAGTAGTTGGTGAGTAGGCAGCGGCTAATAGTGATACAGTACAGGAGCATGCTGCTCGCTATACTGTATCAGTGAGCTGTCGTATCTCTGATCAGATCTTTCGCCCATACCTCGTCAGGTACAGTAAAAGGTCCTTCAGTATACAGACTGGCTTATTTGGGCGGGAGTATTCCCCCTCCCGCCTCTGTGCGGGATTGCTCCCGGCTTTGCTCATTCCTTCAGGTGACACTGAATGATCGAGAGCTAAGTACCTAGTGCGTGTAGCCATGCTGCGCGGGTGGCCTTCCCTCATGGCTTGTATCCGAGGCTGCGGGAACAGGCGGAGTCCTTCACCATGGGAGGCATTTCCTGCGGGAACAGCTTGCGTACTGCGCGTAAGGACGTCACGTCTCTGAGCATGGTTGGTCCTGCGGATCCAGTTGGTCTCTGCGCAGACGTCCCTGTTTAAGGTGAGTCTTGCGGGACCAACTGGGCTCTGCTGGGACCTACCTCTTCAACAAAATAGTATATATTTGTGTTTTCATCTGTATAAATAAGTTCAAAATGTTGGCCCCATTAATATATCGTGTATATGTATTTCAAAAGTTGGGTAAACCCGTTCATGTATAACATCATTTTTTATGCATAAATGCATAATAAGAAATGGCTTTATATATATTTGTATTTTAAAATAAACTTCACATACTTTTTTCTATCATCTTTAAAATTTTATAATCTTGCTTTTGTTATATGAAAATAAAATCATAATCTATGTTGGTCAACTTAATGTGTCAAAAGTACCTTTTTTTTCTCCTTTTTTTTCTTTTCCATTATCAAATCGAGTATATACTTCATCAAAATTTGATAGAACTTTTATACGGTTTTTTTGTTACTTGTAGATTAGTCACTTTGTCCTATAAAACAACTCGAAAATACAACACAAAAGAAATATTTTACGCGTCGTATATTACTTACGATACTGAAATAGTTCACTGGTGTGTGAATATAATTCGTAACAAGACTCCTTTCGGAATATTGTTATAAGAAAGTTGAATGACATGAAAAGTATGAGTTTGTTTTTTTATCGAAAATATATAGCTTTGTAGCATTAAAAAAAGAGACCAAAGTTTCTAAAATTTTCACTTTTACAATATTTTTCTAGCCCTCTTTTCTAACATAGATAACCAGGGTACAAGCTTAGTGCAGATATATATATATATTACAAAAATTTGACTCACATCAATATAATACACAAAATAGTATATATTTGCATTTCATTTGTATACATAAGTTCAAAATGCTGGCTCCATTAATATATCATGTATATTAGTATATATGTGTATTTCAAAAGTTGGGTAAACCCACTCATGTATACCATCATTTTTATGCATAATAAGAAATGACTTTATATTTGCATTTTTTTAAATAAACTTCACATACTTTTTTCTATCATCTTTAAAATTTCATAATCTTGCTTTTGTTATATGAAAATAAAATCACAATCTATGTTGGTCAACTTAATGTGCCAACTTTCGTATAAGCTAACCATATATATATGGGTCAAAACTCAAAAGCATCTTTTTCTCCTTTTTTTTCTTTTTCATTATCAAATCGAGTATATACTTAATCAAAATTAGATCGAACTTCTATCAAATGGTTTCACATGAAGGCCTATATGCATGACGAACACGTACACAGCCGTAAAAAGAATGAAAAAAGAAGAAAAAAAAGGTTCTTTTACGAATACATAACCATTACTATTTTCATAAACATGTGGCAACATTTCATGAACATGTACATGTAGAAATGGTTTCAACATATACTGAATAATAGCTAAAAGAATAAACATAAGAATACACTTATAGCCTCTTTAAATTTTGTTCATGGATTGTACGCAAACAAGATGGGACATTATGATCGATAGTCGATAAACACTGAGTATATTTCACGCTAAATAATTTTGCATATTTTATAGATTTTTAAGGCAAAATCTTAGAACCTCATTACACATCTATAATTTTCTTACAAAAGTTTCTTACTTTTTTACATATCAAGAAAATTAATAACACCATATATTTAAAATCTTTGATTATTGCCTTACTGCTTTAGAGAGTAATCTTATATTCTTATTGCAACATAAAGATTGAGACAACATCTAACAGAAAATATGGAATCTAGCATATAGATCTAAATACCTGGTGCTAACTATCCGACGGAAAATATGGAATCTTACATACAAATCTGAATACCTGGTGAAAATTTTTCATAAATGGTGGCTTTTACAAAAGTTGTTTCAAAAATGGTATTGGTTTATGAACTTTTTCACAAATAGTGTAACCGTGATTTCAAACCACGGGTTGTCTTCTTTTGTTTAAGAATGTCAGATAGAATTTCATAAAACAATACATTTTGATTAAAATAATACAAACCGTGGTTTAAAACCAAGGATTGTAGCCAAATTTGTAACCTAATACCACTATTCGTGAAAGTGATGGTTTTGTTAGTCAAGCCGTGGTTTGAAACCACGGTTTGATGTTTTTTTTTATTTTTTAATAAAGATAAGTACATAAGTTCACGAGTTTCAAACATATACATATTATTTCTCGGCATTTAAAAAATATTAAAAAGTTCAATCCGTGGTTTCAAACCACGGCTAATAATAAGCAAAACCATCACTTCTTCTTAGGTGGTAAGAGGTTATTATTTATGCAATCCGTGGTTTTAAACCACGACTTGCCTTATTTTAATCAAAATATTGTTTTATGTAATTCACATCTGACACATTTTAAAAAATATATACACAAACCGTGGTTTCAAACCACGGTTACACCATTTTTGAAATACCTCTCAAAAGCATACCATTTGTGAAACAACTTTAACAAAGACACTATTTTTGAAAAAAATTCGCTGAAACTGAGACTTTCTCGTTAGTACTCCAATTATTTGATTCTTTTAGAAGAAATATTATCTTCAGATAAAAAGAATTAACTAAAAAGAGACTTATAATAAATTACTTCCACTTTAATCACACTTGGATGGTTCATGGTTAGTTTAGACTATAGATATGACCATAACCGCCTTTCACAAGCATGTGGCAATGGTCTATGAAATAACACACATTGGTTGGTATATATACATGAAAATTTATACGATTGCTAATCATCGAACGCAAATTCAAATAAAAATACTTGATTATCCCCAAGTACATCTCGTGTATAACTTAAAACACCAATAATGTAAAACTACATAGGATTGAAATACTACTTTTGAAAAATGTGGTATATATTCCAAATTATCATATATATATATATATATATATATATATATATATATATATATATATATAAAGTTACTGACTCATGTCAAATACAATATTGAACCCAAGTATCCTAAACTAATAAATCATTTCATTTGTCTCTTAAGTCATACCACTAGTATACACCAATCTTTTTGAGCTATTAAGACTTAAGAGAGAACCTTAAACCATAATCAGACCTCAAAGGTTTCATAAGATCCTAGGAATAAATGTCATCCTAGAGCCACACATGAACTTGTTCAGTTGTTTGTACATCACTTTAGTTATAAATTAATTTACAAAAATAATTTAAGGTAATTTGACTCCTACTAATTTTGTACTTTAATACATAAACAAATATAAAGCCGATACACGAAAACTATTTGCGCGTTTCATCAATGTGGTCCAAACCTAATGTACACTTCGAGCACACGTTATGGCCGATACACGAACATAATTAATTACCTAAACTTTAATCACAATAGGTGTATATAGGGTAGGAATACCCATCCTACATAATGCCAATGGTTTGGCTAAGTTGATACAATAACTTGATCTTGAATATTATTATATACTTATACATATATTATAATTATTTGTATTGAATTAAAAAAAATGAACTTGCATGGATTTCACATTCGTCATGCATAAATTCAATAACATTTCAATTTCATATCCCCAATTATCGAATGTACAACTATTACAATTCTATAAATTTACAAAAATGATTTTAATCATCCATGCATGTTTTTTATTAAATATAATAAAAATAAAACTTAAAATGTCCATGAGTCCTCGTTACCTGGAAGTTGATCATCGTCACTTGAAGGAACGACACCGTTTTGCGAGTTTCCATTCACTCCCTGAAAGTTCACCAAGTTTTCATCTTGACCCCTCCATCTTTTCATCGAAGACTCAACATATTCACTCGAAGGCAAATTATTATTAACTTGTGAAATAGATTGAAACGGAAACGGCTGATTTGTCAAACTTGATAAGTTCAGGGGCTGTTTTGTAAACTCAGTCATCGGAAATTTTAAATACGACGGCGGTTGTTGTTGTAACTGAATCTTCTGCGCCGACGGCCGGAAAGGCTGCACCGGCGACATTCCACAGCAGTAAAACTCACTCCGGCGAGAAAAAACAGACGAAGAAGATGACGTGGCGAACGGCGCCGCGGGTATTCCGGTGAACTCCTGAACCATTCGCCGGAAATTAGTGGTGTCGGTGGTTAGCACGGTGGTCGGAGCTCGCCGGGAAGCTCGTGTGCGTTTTTTAGGGTTTTTGGCGGTTAGCTTCTCGGGTCCAGAATCCGGGTTGGGGTTAAGATACAAATCATACGAATCATGATCATAAACCGGATTCGAATTGTGGAAATTGGAGAAATTGTACATCGAATTAGGGTTAGGGTTTGGATTCGGGGGTTGTGAAGAAAAAGATGATGGATTGAAGAAATTAGACGGCGGTTGATGAATTGGTATCGGATTGAATCGTGGTGAGAGGCTTACGCCGCCGCCGTCGCCGCTGCTGGACGATTGTAAGCTGCAACTGTTGCCGGAGTCCATGGTGTGAAAACTGAAAAGAAAACTGGAAAGTGATATTAATATTATTATGGAAAGTGGGAAGAGTGTTGTTGGATTGTATTTGTGTCTCAATTTTATTAACAAAAGATAGTGCTACTGCCAGAGGTGAAATTGGTTATGCCAAGGAAATGTATAAGTTTGATGCGTGTGGTACAAGTGATTTAAGACGAGGTGTTGTGGGTTTAATGAATGTTTGGTGTGTGGAAAGTAATGAACAAAAGGCTCCTTTCATGATGTTTGTTGGATTTGTGGGATCTAGGAGAAAATCATGACTTTTTGAGCCAATTTGTATATTTGGTTTTTAATTTTAATGTAATATAAATCGAATAAACAAACGGTTAAAAATGAATCGGTGATGATGGTCTCTAGCTTAAATGATCGATGCTATGCACCCAACGACCTCAGTTTAAAAAGTGAAGGTCTTGGTTTATCTATGAATGTTGCCTTCGGTACTCAATGAATAGAGATGAGCGGGTGGGAAATTAACCATTAAATAAAAAGAAGAAAACAAACAGTTGTTGATCTAAAATTCAGTTAAGCTAGATGATGATTCTTGATTTAGCGGGTATATTTTTACAACGTTATACACGAGTAGGTTTACGGTTGATTACAAGGTGAAAATAAGTCATGTAGATTGAGCCGAAGCGTATACTTCTGTATATAAGTGTTTATAGATCTACATTTATGATATTAAATGGTGATGTAGGTCTATAATACAGGACATGTCTTATGTTTGGGACTTGTAGAGTTGTAGGTTTCCCATTTGCATATGAAATTTTGCCTAAACTTAAGTAATATTAAAATAGTGCAATTTAATATGCATTTATCTAAATCTAACCCTAAAACCTAGCATTCCGTCCTACTCGTTAGTTGATTCTATTGTAACCAGTATCAACTTGTTCGTTTAACATATAAACTTGTTTTGTTTGATACTGAAGAAACACTAAGTGACCCGGTACAGATTATAGATAATCTGGGGGTTAAGTAATGTTTCCCACGGATGAGGTCTAACTGAGAAGGCTGTTCTTCAGGAGACCTGCAAAACAAACACCGTAAGCTCGTCACTGAGAAGGGGGGAGTTCCTCCTTGTGACCACCCTCCGGCGTGAGAATCAGACTAGGTTGCTCTGAATATAAGTGTATATTAAGAGATTGCTAGATAACTGGATATCAGATGATCTTACCATTCCAAGATATTGGAGTATTTATAGCCGAATGTAGGTTTCCAAGAAGGTACAGCCGGCTGAATAGTATTCCTGTTCAACCAACAGTGGACTATGCACAGGCCATACTGGTTGGTGGGTAGGTTACGGCCAACAGTAACAAAGTCGGCTGCACTATTCCACCAACTGTAGTTTATGCACGTCCCACTTACTGTGGATTGTACGCAGGCCATGCTGGTTGGTGAATAGGTTACGGCCAACAGTAACACTATTCCACCAACTGTAGGCCGCGCATGCTCCTCAGTAAGGGTTGGTGAGTAGGCAGCGGCTAATAGTGACAAACAGTACTAGAGGGTGCTCCTCCTCGCCCTGTTGTCGATGAGCTGTCACCCTGTGATTGGCTCATGGGCTGTTCTGGTCAGATCGTCTGTCCTGTCCATACCTTGGTAGGCATGGTACAAAAGATCTTTCAGAATCAGACTGGCTCATTTAGGCGGGATTGTTCCCGCCTTGCTCATTCCTTCATGTGACTACTGAAGTAGCTAGTGTCTTGTGCGTGTAGCCCTGCTGTCTGCGGGTAGCCTTCCCTGATGGCTTGTATCCGCAACTGCGGGAACAGGCGGGGTACTTCACCATTGGGAGGCTTTCCCTGCTTGTTCAGCTTGTGTACTGCGCGTAAGATCCTATGAGCATGGTGGGTCCTGCGGGAGCAGATGGCCTTTGCGCAGACGTCCCTGTTCAAGGTGAGTCTTGCGGGACCAACTGGTCTCTGCTGGGACCTACCTCTTCAAGTCCCCCCAGTCCAATGTTCTTCTCCTGAATGTTTAATAAAGTGAGGTGAACTTTTGGACTTTAAGCAAGGGGTTTTGAAAAGGGTTTCTAGTTTTAAGGTTCTCCGTGGGGATTCTTCCCGCGGGTTTCCTAATGTCACTAGCAAAAATTCCCGATTTTTTTGCTTGATCTTTGGGTATGATGTGGGTAGGTATGTAACCTTCTCGCAAGTCAGGAGCGTTGAGTCTCACTTGTGTGGATTCTCCTTGAGGTTTTAGTGGTTTTGAACATAGTGATCAATTATGTTTAAACCACCAATTCCATCCTGGAGCCTCAAACAATGTATTTCTCGACGTTCCCGCTATGCGGGGATGTTATTTCCGTTTCCACAAGCATTGCCCAGAAGATCCTTCCTGGTTTCAATTCCCTGCCGGGCGCTAGGTATGTGAAGGGTTTTGCCTTAACACTGTACCCGCGCTCGTCTTACGGTTACTTTACTTTCAAGGTGCTCCTGGCGTCAATTCCCTGCGGGTGCTAGGTACGTGAAGGGTTTTGCCTTAACACTGTATCCGCACCCGTCTTATAGTTACTTTGTTGCCGGGGTATTCTTGGCTTCAATTCCCTGCGGGTGCTAGGTATGTGGAAGGTTTTGCCTTAACACTGTACCCGCATCCGTCTTATGGTTACTTGGTTGCCAAGGTAAGGGGTATTTTCCCGCTTACCTTTGAATCTTTTTGAAATTCGAAAGGTTGGTGAGGATAAGAACAGTCCAAACATCTGAAACGTCGTGTGACGGTTTCTTCTGACTGTGTCAGGACGTGCAGGAAGTTATGGTGACGTGACAGAACATGGTCATTCCAGTTGCTTTTTCAGGCGCGTGGGCATGATTTTTCGGGCGCGTGGCCGCGAAATTACTGGCACACGTCCTTTCAACAGCTGTTGCCAGCTTGCTTTTTGCCACGTGTCATAGTTTCATTGCACCTTTGATTTCTCTCTCCTCCGCATTAAATTCACCACATTAATTGCGATTACTATATAAAGGGGGAGAGGGTTATTTGCAATTCACACTTTTCACTCTTCTTCTTCTTCTTAGTGATTTCCGGCAAATACTCCCCTTTTTCAGGCAAGCATTTTCCCGAAATCACTCTTCTTTCTGCAATAATGTCCTCTCGTGATGCTGAAGCTATAGCTGACGACAGGGGTACTGCTGGTGAGTGCCAGTGTGCTCTGCCCGGCGATCAGTACCGGTATGTTGTCAGGAAGTTCATGCTCGATCATCTCGAGCCTGAGTTTCCTGAATCCCACCAGACCGTGTACGATGCCCCCAGTGGCAAGATCGGGGTTTATGCTGCATTTTTTGTCTATGGGAATCTTAGATTCCCATTGACAAAATTTGTTTACCGTGTCCTTGAGAGGCACGGTGTCCATTTGACCGAGCTGCACCCCATGGCGATCGCCAAGATTCGCCATTTTGAGTGGGTGTGCCGGATTTTGGGCATCGAGCCCCATGTGGACCGCCTGATGACCTTCTATACCTGGAGGTGCATCCAAGGGTGGTACACCCTGACGACCCGTATTAAGGGTCTGAAGATTTGCGACACCGAGCGCAGTCTTCGCGCGTGGAAGCAGGAATTCTTCTACATTTCTGCCCGCGCCATCCCCCTTGCCATGAAGTTTAAAAATGGCCAAGCGATACCGAGCCTTCACGCCCCCAACTACCAGGAGGCGGAATGGTTTTCGAAGATATCCCGGATCCAATCTCCGGTTTACCGGTTTGCGGAGTCCGGGATGGTCATGTTAGGGATGAGCCGGGTGTGGAAAGATGCATCTCTGGTTCCCATCCTCCTCGAATACGGTTTGAACTCTATTCCCTATGGTATGTCTTGTTTTTCTTTTTTGATACAAGTTTGTCTTCTAACTGTTTCTTTTTTTTCAGAGGGAAATGATTTGGAGTCGCTTCTGTTTCCGCGGGAAGCCGACGGTCCCGCGCGGATGGGTACTCGTGCTTTGGACGAGGGCGAGTTGCCCATCCTGGAGCAAACAGCGGATAAGTTTGTGGAGGTCTATCCGCTGGGCCACGAGATCCTGAGCCAACGGCGGCCAGGTAAGGCGATATTCCTTCCTCAACCCCTTAATGCTGTACCCGCTGTTGGAATTCTTGACCTGTCTTCTTCTGAGGAATCCTCAGATGCTCCTCCATTGGTGCGGAAGAAGAAAGCTGCTGCCGGCGGGAAAGGGAAGGAGAAGGCCTCCACGGCTGGTCCGGTGGTTCTATCTGACTCGGAGTCAGATAGTGAAGAGGTGGCGGGGAAGCCCGGTGGTGAGGAGACCACTGTTCCGGAGGCTACGACCGTTACCTCCGGAGAACCAACGAAGACGACGGTGACCGGGACCAAGAGGCCGGCTCCATCGGGTTCCTCCCCGCCCGTCCGTACGTTCAGGGTCAAGAAAACCCGTAAGTACAATCATAATGTCTTTGCAGATTTATTACTTCTTAAATTTAACATTCTTTGTGCAGGCGTGTATGTTGACGCATTCCGGGGTGAAGCGCAGGGGGGTACCTCCCCGCCAATGACGGTAGGCTCGGTCAGCCTTCCTGAGGCGTCGACCCAGGCGCCCGCGTCTGCATCCGTTGGTCCAGTTGCTCATTCATTTGAGCCAACTGTTCCGGTCGAGATGACGTCACCGCCGGCCGTGAGTGCGATTTTTACAGCATCCTTCACGGAGCCGGCGGTTACTGCTGCTGCTGATGAGGCGGCGACCGCGGCGGCGACCCCAACGGCGACCACGGCGGCTGCCACCATGCCCGCGCCACCGGCACCAATGGCCGGACCATCAGGTACGCGCAGGGCTTCCCGCCGATCTTTGCCACCTTCCCGTCTGCCTGACCTGTTGGATGGATTTCCTTTAGGTTCAGGTGATGGGTTTGGCGGTTATCGGCCTGTCATTGACCCTACAGGTGCGTAGGGTTCCTTTCTTTTTCCCTTATGTTTTTTATCATCTTTTCCTTACTGCCTTTGTTTCTTTTGCAGTGACGGATTCCAATGAAGTGTATGTTCCGCAATGGAACATACGCCGAGGAACAACCCTTCGCACACCTGTGGAGTGCGTGGACTGGGTTCGCCACGCTGCTCCCCCGGGTGCGTTGGGGGAAGCCATGGTTAGCTACCAGGAGGGTAGGCTAACCAATGAGCTTCGGGTTCTCCAGGCCCGGATGCAGCCGCGCGTCGAGCTGCTTTGTCGTGAAAACGACAAGTTAAAAGCAGCTCGCGCAAAGGAAGTATCTGAAACGCGGGCTCTTCGGGAAGAGAACCAACAGCTGGCGGCAGCTGCCGCCGCCAAGGAGAAGGCCTTCAAGGCCCTCGAGGTTGAAGTTCAGGCGCGACTCGAGGCCCGCTCCAAGGCTGCCCAAGCTGTGAATGAACAGCTTCGGCTGGCCAGGGAGACTGCGCGAAACGCAACCGAGAGGGCTGCCCAGGCTGAAGCCGTTGCTGAGCCTCTGCGTGTGGAGAATGAGGAGCTGAAAGGCAAATTAGAGGCTCTCCAACGCGCTCATGATGCCTTGGCAATGGAAGATGCCAAGAAACTCCAGGAAATCCTGGACCAGAGGGGGGTGCTTGACCAGACCCAGCGGAAGCTTAAGGGCGTCGAAGAGGCTGCCGCAAAGGAAGTTTTACTTGCCAACCTTAACAAGAGCGAAGCCGAACGCGCCCATAACGAAGCTCAAGCTGCCCTCCAATGGCTTCTTCGAGAAGCGTTGCCTCAGGTATGTTTAACTTTGTCTTCACGCTTTTCTTTTGTAAGAAAAGGTTCTAACACTTGTATTTTTTTTTTTTTGTAGGTTGTGCGTCGGGTCTTTTCAGAGACCTCTTACGATGATGCTATGACCGCAGCCCTCAACGCTTCTCACGAGGATGGGGAAAAGGCCGGCTTCCTGCTTGGTCTAGGGTTTGTTGAGAAAGGCGTCCCGCCTTCCAACTTCCCTTTGTTCGATGTGGATACCGAAGCCATTTATGACCAAGCATTGAACCAATACGCCGCCTTCCCGCATCCAGTGGTGGAAAAGGTGGACGAAGTAGCTGTTGCTGATGATGGGTTAGCTGTTCTCAAAGCGTTCCTCGAACCACCCCGTTCTTCTGACGGAGCGGGTCCAAGTGGAAGCGGCCCTGAAGCTTGATCCTGAAGATCCCTTTCCATTGCTAAGATAAACTTGTATAGATTTACTCTTTCAGGCGGGTAGTAACCCGGCCATTCTTGTAATATATCATTGAAATATAAATCTTTTTGCGGATAAGATTGTTATTTCCTTCTTTGGATTCCTTGCTTTATAAACTCATAACTTGCATACTTAGTTTTAGCAATTTTCCAAGTGTTTTAGAATAAGTTAACCTGTTGAACGTGGTTGATGATGGGTTAAAGTTTCGCTTCCTCCTTCGTGATTGTGCGGGTAGAACCGTCACTTGCACTTGGTAGGATGGCTAAATTTTAACTGTCATCTGACCTGCGTGTAGGTTTTCCTCATTTTTCCTCGAAATTTCTAAGTATTTAGGATAAGTTAACCTTTGAACGTGGTTGATAGTGGGTTAAAGTTTTGCTTCCTCTTTCGTGATTGTGCGGGTTGAACCGTCAGTTGCACTTGGTAGGATGGCTAAACTTTACCCATACCTGACCTGCGTGTAGGTTTTCCTTATCCTTATTTCTAAGTATTATATATATATATATTTTTTTTTTTTTTTTTTTTTTAGGATAACCTTTGAACGTGGTAGATGATAGTTGAAGTTTTGCTTCCTTATTTGTGATTGTGCGGATAAGACCGTCACTTGCACTTACAAAGATGGCTAAACTTTACTTACATCATACCTGCGTGTAGGTTTCCCCTATTTTTAACGTTGTGTTTATGCGGGTTTTGCCGCCTTCCACACGCAATGACTTACTTCTCCTCATTTATGCGGTAAATACCGGCACCAGTGGGGAGTTCATAAGGATTAAGGTAAACACATTATGAAAGGAGAATCATTTCCATTAGAAGTGGCTCTTGGCCTTTTCTTTACAAGTTTTGGAATTGATCTACATATAACATTTGCGTAATTGAGCTCCATTCCATGTTCTTGGGATGGGAGTGCCATCGAGCCTTTCGAGCCGGTATGCGCCCTTTCCCAGAACCTGTTTGATAACGTATGGCCCTTCCCAGATCGGGGCCAACTTTCCTGGGCGTTCTTGGTTCGAAGCCTCGTTGTTACGCAGTATGTAGTCTCCTTCCTTGAAGTTGCAGAGTTTTACCCGCGTGTTGTAGTACTTTTGCATTTGTCGTTTGTAGTTCTCTTCACGCATTGCGGCTAAGTCTCTGCGTTCCTCGGTTAGCATAAGATCCAACCGTCTTTCCGCATCATTGTCTTCTGGCTGACTCAAGACCCTTGGTGAGGGTAGACCAATTTCGACCGGGACCATGGCTTCAGTGCCATAAGTGAGGCTGAACGGGGTTTCTCCCGTACTGGCCTTCTTCAACGTTCTGTTTGCCCAAAGGACGTGCGGAAGCTCGTCCACCCAGCCGGATCTGTGTTTCAAGAGTCTTTTCTTTATGCCTTCAACGATGCTTTTATTTGCTCTTTCCACCTCACCATTTCCTTGCGGGTGTGCCACTGAGGTAAAGGTGTGGGTGATTTGAAGTTCTTTTAGCCATTGTTGTAGCTTTTTGTCAGCAAAGTTGGTGCCGTTATCGCTCACCAAATTCTGTGGAAGTCCAAAACGACAAATTATAAATTCCCAAATAAATTTTTTGATATGCTTTGCGGTTGTTTGGGCTAAAGGTTTTGCTTCTATCCACTTGGTGAAGTAGTCGATGGCTACCACTAGGAACTGAACATTTCCTGCTGCTGTAGGAAATGGGCCTGTCACATCGATGGCCCACTTCTGAAATGGCCATGAAGAAGTGACTGGAACCAGTTCGTTTTTCGGGCGATGCGTGTTAGGTGCGTAAAGCTGGCAAGACCTGCATTTTCTGATGTATGCCAGTGCATCCGTATGCATCCCCGGCCAAAAGTATCCCGCGTTGTTTAGCTTGGCTACAACAGCGCGGGGACCTGCGTGTACCCCACAGATGCCTTCGTGTACTTCCCTTAGGAGGTAGTTGGCATCTTGGTTGTCCACGCATCTCAAGAGTGGGCCAAGAAAGTTACGTCTGTAAAGGATGTCATTGACGAGTTGATAATTCAGTGCTTTACAGCGTAGTTTTCTTGCCTGTGTTTTTGACTCTGGTAGTATTCCAGCTGCAAGGTAATTTATTATTGGTGTCATCCACGTTTCTGTACTGGTTTGGATGACACAAATTTCCTTGTGCGGGACTGATGGCGCTTCGAGGAGTTCAATGCGGATGTCCTTTCCCAGGTGGGTGAAGGCTAGTGATGCAAGCTTGCTTAACGCATCCGCAGATTTGTTTTCGCTGCGCTTGACATGTATGACTTTACAATCACTAAAATCACGCATAAGGGTTTTTGCCTGGGCGAGGTACAGGGCCATGGTGTCGTTCACAGCCGTGTATGTTCCATTTATTTGGTTGGCCACCAGCATGGAATCCACATGGGCTTCCAAGTTTTTCACTCCCATCTTACGCGCAATTCTCAAACCGGCCAAGAATGCTTCATATTCGGCTTCGTTATTCGTACTTGGAAAGTCCAGCCGAATAGCGTAAGTATATTCTTGGCCCGCTGGGTTGGTTAATTTTAACCCTGCGCCTGAACCCTCGTTACTGGCTGCTCCATCAGTATAGAGTCGCCAGACATCATTGACGTCCTGTGCTGGGGAGGGTTGAGCCTCCTCTTGGCACTCTTTCTCCCGCGAAGCGGGGACTTCTGCAATAAAATCGGCCAGGACCTGGCCTTTTATGGCTGGTCTTGGCTTGTACTTAATTGCATATTCTCCCAATTCAATTGCCCATTTGGCTAGACGTCCCGATAATTCGGGTTTGCCTAGAACGTTTGAGAGTTTGAAGTTGGTGAGAATGGTGATTGGGTGGCCCTGGAAATATCGTCTTAACCTGCGTGAAGCATGTATAAGTGCTAAGACTAATTTTTCGAGGGTAGAGTACCGGGTTTCTACGTCTGTTAGTACACGGCTAACATAATAGATTGGCATCTGGACGCCCTTTCGTTCTACTAGCAGGACTGCCCCGGTTGCTCTATCTGTTGCGGAAAGGTATAGGATTAACTCCTCTCCCGCTTGTGGTGCTGTAAGTGTTGGGAGTTCGATCAGGCGTGACCGAATCTCCTGAAAAGCTGCTTCCGCTTCTGGTGTCCAGCGGAAGTGCGTTTTCTTCAAGCAGTTTCTCAATGTTGACACGAAAGGAAACGACTTATCTGCATGGTTTGCCAAGAAGCGATTAAGTGCGACTAGTCGTCCATTCAGTGTCTGAGCCTGTTTGATGGTGGTAGGTGATTCCATTTTAACAATGGCTTCAACCTTTTCAGGGTTCGCTCTAAAGCCATCTTTAGTAACAATGACTCCCAAGAACTTCCCTTCTTCCATCCCAAATGAACACTTGCTCGGGTTGAGCTTCATGTTTATCTTTCGGAGCGTGTTGAAAGTTTCTTCAATGTCTTTCAACATCGCCTCAGGCTCGAGGCTTTTGATGACCAAATCATCCATATAGACTTCCAAGTTTCTCCCGATTTGGGCATGAAACTCTTTTTCCATTAGTCGTTGGTACGTGGACCCTGCATTCTTAAGTCCGAATGGCATCATTTTATAACAAAATGTACCATCGGGCGTCCGAAATGCGGTTTTGTCCTGGTCATCAATGGCCATGTGGATTTGGTGGTACCCCTTATACGCATCCAAGAAGCATTTAAGGCGGAATGGTGCCAACGAATCCACTTTGAGATCAATTTCTGGTAACGGATAACAATCTTTGGGGCATGCTTTGTTCAAATCTTTGAAATCTATGCACATGCGCCATTGTTTGTCATTCTTCGGTACCATTACGGGATTTGCAACCCATGTTTGATATCTACTAACGCGTACGATGCCTGCGTCAAGGAGTTCCTTGACTTGGGTTCTACACGCGTTAGTTTGCTCAGGCCCCATCACTCTGCGCTTTTGTACGATCGGCGTAACAGCCGGATCGCATTTGAGTTTATGCTCCGCCTTACTTCGGGGTACACCAGTCATGTCAGCTGGTGCCCACGCAAAGATGTCAGCGTTTTTCTGCAGTAAGCGTTTGAGTAAGGTGCGGGTGGGATCAACGATTGTTGGTCCAATGGTAACGGCCTGGTCGGGGTATTTGCCATTGAAGGCCCATTTTTCTGGTTCAGTGATGGTTGGTTTAGCCTTTTTCGGTTTGGGTTTAGATGAAACAGATGCAATGCATACCTGGGGAATGCCAGAGATCATTGCTACACCCTCAGCTGTTGGCCATCCCATCATGCCATGGACTGAAGATACCACGGCGTTGAATCTTGCCATCCCGTCTCTTCCGAATAGGATGTCGTACGTATGATGTGGCTTTTTCATTACGACAAAATCCACGTCTTCTGTGCGTGAATGATTCCCATCAGTAAGAGTAACGGGGAAAGATAGGATACCCAGGGGTGTTTCTGTACTTCCGTCAAACCCTTCCATTGAAGCGTAGACCGTTTCCAAGCGTTCTTTGTCTTCATCATCCAGCTTATCAAAGAACTGTCTGTACATCACTGTCGACGAAGCGCCGTTGTCAGCAAGAGTGCGTGAAGTGATGTAGTGCCCCAGCTGGCTTCTGATGACGATGGGGCCTTCTTTGCTGGGGCCTCCTGGCACTCTCGGGAAGCGCACCTCAGCTTCTTTCCACGCGCATGGTTCTGCCACCCGTCTTTTTCTTCCTCTGACCTTGCCATGAACCATGTTGATGCTGATATCGACGGGCTTTCGTCCGTTACCTCTGTACCGGTTGTCATTCCTTCCTCCCTTCCTGATCGATGCCACAAGATGTGCAAGCCTTCCGTCTTTGACAAATGTCTCAATAATATCCTTCAAGGATGTGCACTCTTCAGTACCATGACCCTTTGTCCCGTGGAAATCACAGGATTTGCTTTGATCCGCATTAGGTTTCTGCCGGATCAATGGGGCTTTAGGCCATGGTAATTTTTCCGTGGCAAATATCTCCGTGACGCTCTTCGTGAGTGGCGTCCACCGGTGTTTTCGGTTTGAAGGGTCTGTGTTGTCCCTTCCGCCAACAAGAGGGCGAGAGCTGGATGAGGTGTCAAAGTTTACCCTTGACTGCCAAATACCTAGCCTCCTCTTTTTGTTCTGCCGGGCGATCCGGACATTGTTCTCTCTGGTCCTCTGCGTGTAGAGGTGTGTACTCTGGGGAAGATCTCTTCCCAGTTGCTTTTCCGTCTCGGCAAAGCGTTTTGCCGCCGTCATGATGGCATCCCAAGTTGATGGCATGCCATCCTTACCCGTCAATGTGCGGATAAGTTCTGGGTATTCGGCGCCTTGGATGAAGGCGGCGCGAACCAGATCTTCACTTATGTTGCCGAGACTAAGCTTTTTGGAGTTGAAGCGAGTGATGAAGTCTAGTAGAGATTCATCCTCCTCTCTCACGCAGTTAAGGATCGTCCACTGCTCTTCAGTGTACTTCCTCTGTTGGCTGAAATGCTGGCTGAACTTGTTCTGAAAGTCCGCCCAGTCATATATGTGGTGGATCGGTAAACGATCGAACCATGCCCTGGCCGCTCCGACCAGAGTCATCTGGAACATGTAGCACCACGTGGGTTCCGTCCAGTTGCTGACGGTAGCCCCCGCAATGAACCTGTTCAAATGGTCGTCTGGGTCGGATAGACCATCGTAAGTGCCAATGTTGGACATTTGTTTGGCACTTCTCGGGGCGATTGCTTCCGCAATGTCCCTTGCGAACTTTGACTTCCCTGCATTTGTAGCAGTTGGTCTAAAGGTTTTGGAAAAGTCACGCGGGTTTCTCTCCACGATTGGTTTAAAGGCTTCCCCAAAATTCCTTTTTGGTTGGACGTCCGTTTCCTTACGCTTCCCTTTCGCCTTATGGCGAGGGTTCGCGTCGGTGTCGGACTCCAACTCGTCGTCTGAGTACTCGCAGTCACTGCTCATATTGAGGTGTTGGCGAGTACTGGCGAATTCGTCAGCCTGTTGAACTGAACGCAAGCGTTCGTCCAATTCGGCTTGGAATTCTCTTTGCCGTGCTTCGGCCCATGCCTTCACTTGATCTAGTGTTTGGCGAGGAACCTTCGTTCGTTTTTCCAGTTGGGTATCGGAGAACCCCAATGGAATATTTACTCCACTTGCCCCGGCTTGGGTAGTCGGGGTAGTGTTCGTAAGGATTGTATAACCGCCGGTGTTTCCCCCAGTTGCTGGGGTTGTTACCGGGGTTTCTTGGTCGGTTACTGGCCTTTGAACCGGAGTAACGTTAACCATTTCTTCAGAAATTGTGAAAAAACTAAAGTAGTTCTAGCTTTTACCCACGGATGGCGCCAATGAAGAAACACTAAGTGACCCGGTACAGATTATAGATAATCTGGGGGTTAAGTAATGTTTCCCACGGATGAGGTCTAACTGAGAAGGCTGTTCTTCAGGAGACCTGCAAAACAAACACCGTAAGCTCGTCACTGAGAAGGGGGGAGTTCCTCCTTGTGACCACCCTCCGGCGTGAGAATCAGACTAGGTTGCTCTGAATATAAGTGTATATTAAGAGATTGCTAGATAACTGGATATCAGATGATCTTACCATTCCAAGATATTGGAGTATTTATAGCCGAAGGTAGGTTTCCAAGAAGGTACAGCCGGCTGAATAGTATTCCTGTTCAACCAACAGTGGACTATGCACAGGCCATACTGGTTGGTGGGTAGGTTACGGCCAACAGTAACAAAGTCGGCTGCACTATTCCACCAACTGTAGTTTATGCACGTCCCACTTACTGTGGATTGTACGCAGGCCATGCTGGTTGGTGAATAGGTTACGGCCAACAGTAACACTATTCCACCAACTGTAGGCCGCGCATGCTCCTCAGTAAGGGTTGGTGAGTAGGCAGCGGCTAATAGTGACAAACAGTACTAGAGGGTGCTCCTCCTCGCCCTGTTGTCGATGAGCTGTCACCCTGTGATTGGCTCATGGGCTGTTCTGGTCAGATCGTCTGTCCTGTCCATACCTTGGTAGGCATGGTACAAAAGATCTTTCAGAATCAGACTGGCTCATTTAGGCGGGATTGTTCCCGCCTTGCTCATTCCTTCATGTGACTACTGAAGTAGCTAGTGTCTTGTGCGTGTAGCCCTGCTGTCTGCGGGTAGCCTTCCCTGATGGCTTGTATCCGCAACTGCGGGAACAGGCGGGGTACTTCACCATTGGGAGGCTTTCCCTGCTTGTTCAGCTTGTGTACTGCGCGTAAGATCCTATGAGCATGGTGGGTCCTGCGGGAGCAGATGGCCTTTGCGCAGACGTCCCTGTTCAAGGTGAGTCTTGCGGGACCAACTGGTCTCTGCTGGGACCTACCTCTTCAGATACTTAAAAGAAATTTATTGATGTGTGTTTATTATGTTAAAACAAATAAAATTAAAACAGTCAAATCCGTTAAATCAAACCGTTTGTTTCTAGATGATTTTATCGCTTCAGTGTAAAAACTGTTAAACCGTAATTATTGATTTTAATCAAGGCTTTTAGCTTATACGATCTAACCGATAATCACAAGTGATGTGTGTCTATTAATCAAATAATTTGATCAAACTATTCATGAAATATTTTAATATACATTGTCATCTTTAATGTAGACATTCATTCAGTTTTGGTTACTTGGCGAAAACGTGGGGTTGGAAGATTGTCTACGGTCTTTTACAAATAATTATAAGGAAAAGTATGAAGACCTTTTTCTACTAAAAATAAGTTTATGAGGTAGTGTACTGTTTGGTTACTTGAACCAAGATCCATCTCTTTCAAACCCATTCATGACCTACTATGGTTTTAAAGGGGCAGCCGCCCATCATGATTTTTTTTTCTAGTGTTATATACCTATATGAAAATCCTGATTGTCCATGTAAAATTTTGTGATCGCCTCTCCCTTAAACTTTTGAACATTTGAAAAAAAGGCAGATAAGTATCCTCTAGATTATTTTTTTATCCGTATGGGAGGAGTTACAGAAGTAGAAATGAAGATCTGAAAACTTATGTGAAGAAGATGATAGGTAGATAATGATGTATTGGTAACTAAACCAACTCAATAAAAGTTTATAGGTTTGTGTCACCATAGTAATTTTATCAAATCAATAATAATAATAATAATAATAATAATAATAATAATAATTGAAACTAATGCTTTTATATTATTAATTTTATTATAGTTTATAAACTAGGTTATTGTCCTGTGGGCGCCACGACTGGAAATATAAAATCGTCTAATAAACACATTTAATTTCAAACGACAATATTTCCCGTCCTCGAAAGTAAGTTAATAGAACTTGTCTAAATTCGAAGGATAGACAAAGTCTATTAAATTAGATATTGGATATAATAAATTGTTAATTAGAAGATCATCAGAATTTGTACATTCATCTGTCGTCATTTGAACCCCCCCCCCCCCAACATTCCCTTCACCTATATCCAATAGTCAATTCGCAAATTATTTTATCTCTTCAACATGTAAGGATTGACATATAACTGTGAGCCTCGTGTTTTTTTGATAGTTTAAGTACCTTGTGCTTTTACAAGGTGTAGGAAGAACTACTTGAAGTGTAATTTAAAATAAACATGAAGAAAATTCTATACAATTTAACTATTTATTTAACAAAAGTATCATAAATTTAGTATCTACAACTCCCTAAATACTTCCTTGTATATAAGGTTTATACTTTATTTTGTAGCATTTAGTTGTTGATAAATATAAAAAGGAACAAATTGGTTTTTTAATAGCTAATAACTAAACAGCTACAAATATCAATTGGCTTATATAACTTGTTTAGCGATTCATAGAGCCATAAATTGTATACACTCTAATATTGACTTGAACTTGTTGTGACTTGAACTCAAGATATTAATAACCCATATTAGCTCAAAACATGTTCTAAATCATGACACGAACCTGCACAAATTGACATGCCTAACTACATGTCCATATGGCTGCTAATAACAGTCCAGATGTGTCAACCATTCGATATAGTGACGTATTTTTTTTTCCATTAGTAAGATACTAATAATGTATTCATTTTTAATACATATAAAAGATGAATAAAATAATTTTTAGTGGTTCTTAAATATTTAGTAGTTCTCATTGAGCCCAACAGTATAAATCTTAAAATATTGGTTTAATTTATTAATCTATATTAATAATCTTTATATCCATGAAGACAAGTATCTACAACATATGATATATTGATAATAAAAAATCAAATTGCACAATGATCTTGGCTGGAAAGTAGTTTAATATATTAGAGAAACATAACTTTCTCTTTTTATAGTACGCTTTGGAAATGAGTTTAATAGACTTTACCTAAATCTTGTTCATATGCAACCAATCTATTTATTTTCCACCTGAAAAGTCATGCACTTGGCCATTAACATCTTCTCTATCTTATTTTTGCGAAATGAAATCAACCAAACAGTATTATCTTATGAGGACTTACTAATTATAATAATGTAAAAAAGGTTACAAATTTAATATGAAAATATTAAATTGTATAGTAATGATAAGGTAAATAAGATATTTGACCCTCAGTATAAATATATATGCAAGTTGTAAGCACCTTAATGTTGTTTTGGAATTCCAAAAAATGGGTAGTGTTGTATCTAAACCATCATGGAATAAATATTAAATAACTAATTAGTAATTAATCAATTTAAAGGTTAAAATTAAATTAACTACGCAATTGATGAATATAAAGTAAGAAATTGTCTTGTATTCAAATTCCACTGTCAGGCTCCTGATATGTAATTATAATAAAATAATAGCTAATAAAGCTTTCGATAAATAAAGTAAAAAACCTTATATAACAAACACCAAA
Source organism: Bidens hawaiensis (assembly GCF_021521415.1). NCBI lineage: Eukaryota > Viridiplantae > Streptophyta > Magnoliopsida > Asterales > Asteraceae > Bidens > Bidens hawaiensis. The sequence goes on from NW_027500224.1 coordinate 79,657, forward strand.
TAAATTGAGGTTTTTACCTAACACCCGATTAGAGATTGAGCATGAGATGATAGTTTATATAGCCTTTTGATATCTTATTTTCCATTAGTAAGATACTAATAATGTATTCATTTTTTAATACATACAAAAGGTGAATAAAATAATTTTTAGCGGTTCTTAAATATTTAGTAGTAATTGAAGCTTACTATTGTATAATAGTATTATTTCTCATAATCATTATACCTCCACATGGGGCGTCATCACCATAAAACTGCCTCAAAAAAGCTTTTAATAATTCCTACAAAAGTCAATGATATAAATTTAAGTAAACATAATAAATAAATTAAATATGAAAATATGTTATTAAGCTTAGTACCAAATGTTGTGAAACTGAATCTCTTAATTTCTTAAAAATAAAAAAAGTCAACACATTTTCCCATTTATATAGAGAATAATTAAAAATTTTAATTACAATTAATTCATAAACTGATGATTTTGCATAATTATGGTAAATTGAATGATATGTGGTTTTGGTAATTGAATGTGATTTTAATCCGGTTATTCAAATGATTTTGAATTTTGGGATATTTAATGATATTAGAAAAGTTAGTCTCACCATTTTATTATAGAAAGTAATTGATTTTAATAAATGACTATCATAAAGTAAATTAAGAAAATTATTAAATGATTTATCATAAAGTAAATGGTGTAAGAAGGTGTAAGAGAGTTTGAAGGTGTAAGAATTATCTTATGAAACTTAACTATTTATACGGATTGAATTATGGTTGACTAAATTATAGAAGGAATGTATACAGGGAATTGATTAGAAACAAATAATTAGGGAATTTCAAAGAATTTAAAAAAACTTAAAGTAAGAACGATAAGTAAGGAATTAGGATTAATGGATTTTCAAATTTTGAATTTACTAAAATGTAATGTTCCTAATTTAGATTATTATAAATATAATATTATTTAATTTAAATTTAAATGTTGACTATATTTAAACAAACAGAAATAAACTTATTAATGTAAAAATATAAATTAGTAATTTATTTATTTACAAAAATATAATTAATCATCAATTATAACACTGTATATGTAATTTATAAAATAACAATGTCTATAATATATAAAATTACAATAAATTTTTATATAATGAAGTACTGAATCATATGATTGAAAGTTATAAAATTAATCAACATAATAAAATTAATCAACATTTAATTATATATGTAATTCATATAAGGTGTGAATAAAGAAATTACTAAAAATGATTCAAATAAGGTGTGAAAAAAGAAATTATCAATTATAATTATTAAGTAGAAACATAATTAAAAAAGATTCAAAATTCAAATTCAAAATTAAACATTAAATGAAAGATGAAAGAGAATACTTTAAGAGAATTGATTAATCTTATTTTAATTTATTATTGATTTGTTTAATTAAGATGAAAAATGGAGAAGCTATTGCTATACATGGAAACTCTAGTGAACAACCAATAGGAATGGGGGATTTTGACATAAAGCCTATTGCTTTAATAGTATAGTTAGATTAGATGTGACTTAATGGTAGATCACTTACTTAATTAGTGAGAGGGATGATGTTCAAACCTCACTATCATCAATTTATATGGGATATATGAGGGATGACCCTAGCATGCCAGGGTTCGAGTCCTGATCTCACCAGGTTTTACCGGATCCTTGCTGCATGCCGTTTGGCGGGTGTGGGGATTGGGTTTTATGTGGGGAATCCCTCAATAGGTGGACTGCTAGGGGCTTCGTCCGTCCGGACTTGTGGCCGGCTTGGGCTACCTTTAGCCAATGGGGGCCGTGTATGAAGAACCCTGTATGAAGAACCCGACATTACTTAGTTGGTCGTTCCAACTCCAAAATAAAGTTTTATTTTAGTTTATTTAATTTAAAAAATATCCATTATTTTAAATTGAGTTAAGTGTCATTTTAGTACCTGTGGTTTGATCAACTACGCAACTTTAGTACTTTTTTTGAAATTTTCGCAACTGGCTACTCCATGTTCCAAAAACTGGTCATTTTAGTACTATTCGTAACCCCATTTAATTTGTCCGTTGAGTCAAGGGCATAATGGTAACTTTAGTTATTTTATTTATTTTGTTTTCTTTTAAGCCCTAATAATAAAATCTGTTTTATATTATCTTAACCCACAAAAATCACAAGGACCAAACTCATACATCCACCTTATTCATAACCACCACCACCCTCTTCCGTCACCACACCGACGATCAAGTTAAGGTTTCAACTTTCAACTTTCAACACCCAATGGACAATCATTCCTAATCATCCTATCCAACCTCCTCCACCTCCAAAACCACCTGGACCACACCACCTCCTTAATCTCTAACACCACCACCACAACCACCACCACCTCCGCCGCCCTACTCCTATTCTTCACCATCGCCTCTGTCCTCTCCTTCATCTCCACCGCCCACAAACCCCGCACCCCATCCCCACCACCCTCACCCACCACCACCTCCCAATACTCCGTCGCCGCGTTTCGTGCACTCTCCACCGAACGCATCTGACACATGGAAGCACCTTTTCGTGACGCCCAGTGGTGCTCCTTGTACGGTCTATCATACCCTGTGTTCACCACAATTGTGGATAAATTAAAACCCTATATTGCTCAATCAACCTCTCGTTACCTTCTTATTAAGTCGTTGCCATGGTTCTATCCCGTCTCTCCCTCGGGTTGTCCGCCAAGACCGTATGGTTACGCGGCTGTTGTCGAAAATTACTAATATGGTTATGCGGTTGTTGTCGACTAAATTGTACACCGAGTTTATTAAGATACCCGTCGGGAGACGGAGACTTCATGAATGAACAATGGAGTAGGGTTTGGATGCGGCTGAGAAATAATGAGATTAGGGTTTGAATGATATTAAAGGGGAAGGGAAGAAGCTTAAAAGGAAAAAGAAAATAAATAAAATAACTAAAGTTACCATTATGCCCTTGACTTAACGGGCAAATTAAACGGGGTTACGAAAAAGTACTAAAATGACAAGTTTTTGAAACATGGAGTAGCCAGTTGCGAAAAATTCAAAAAAAAAAATACTAAAGTTACGTAATTGATCAAATTATAGGTACTAAAATGACACTTAACTCTTTTAAATTTGATTACTATTTTACTTTAGTTTACCTTTTTCAAACTTTACAATGGTAAAAACAATTTATATGCTAAGAGATATACATAGATACAGTATAACCCTAAACTATTGCTATTTTGTATCGGTAAAAGATTTATTATTATATTGTAAACCTGAAAAAAATATATATTACGATCCTATGATAAAAAGTTTCTTGTTTTAATGATTATGCATTTTTAATAATGTTTAACATAATTGTGTTACTTATATAAAATTTAGTTTAATTATCCTTTTTTAATATGATCCGAAATAAACTACCCCGTCTGGTACAGTTACTGTTCATTTAATAATAATTTACAGGGTTTTTTTAAGATAGTTCTATTTTATGTGTTACTACGTGTGGGCCAATACGTGGGTACATAAAAATAAATAAAGTATGTACATAAAACTTAAAATGGCATGAAATAAAAGAATGTGACCCGTCGGTAGAAACGTGTCAAACATAAACATAAGAACGGAGATTACGGATGGCAAGTTTTCATGGCCATGTGCAATCAAATAATATATTTTTGACCAATAAAATCAAAATAAATATGTAATTTTTCTTTCGTTAATTACTTAATAATTTGCAACAAAACTTACATATATCATTTAAATCATTTTACAAGTTTTAACTCAAAGATAAAATACGAGCAATGTTAGTTTAATTCAAAGTAAACATTTAATTCAATTGCAAAAATAGATTGATTAATTAAATCACGCGCTAACGTTGCCACCATATTTAATATCCGATGATTTTGAAGCACAAGTGAACTAGTTGATTTTAAACAAACCATGTTAGAACAACTCAACAAAATCACTATCACACACTCTAGCGAAAGCAAATAAAACAAGACACAAAGTTTTAAGTGATTCGGTTAAGGCGACCTATGTCTACTGGCTGTAACTAGAGTTTTCTTGTATTACGCTCAGTACAAACTATAATTACATAATACAAGTGAATGCGATATAAATAGAGTATGATTAAGCATCATAACTTAGCCACCATGAACACATCTACATGAGCCTAACTCACTTAATACAACCCGGCTCTAATAAATCCTACATTTGAGCCAAATAATCTAAAGCAAAAAGCCTTCTCCAATCCTAAAACAACCATACAAAATCAAAGCACAACTAGTGAAGGACCACCAATGCTTGTTGACTTGTATATGATATCGGATTGATGGGTTGAGCCTATTAGACTTCAAGTTGTTAGTAGGCTTTTAAGACATTGTTATAAATGTTATATGTATTTTAATTTATCAGTTTAACTATAAAAGTTAGCATCCACCACTTGTGGCCTAATGGTAGGAGACAAGTTTTCTTCAGTGGAGATTCATGTTCGAATCTCACTTGTCATTTATGGGTGGATATTGACAATAAATGATTTGAGCTAGGTATTGTGCAAAGGTTGTCAATTCGAACCCTGAGCTCACCCGGGTTTTCGTCCCACCGTGTGTTACACCAGAGGTTATGCTCTTGTGGTGGCACAACGACTGTCAAGTGGCAGTCGGCGGTATGGTTTACCGGGGGAACACCCAACCAAACTCTAAAGCTAGTGTGGGCCCGGTTAAGACAACATAGTATAGCCAGAGTGGGGCATCGGAGTTCTCCAAATTCGAAAAGTGCGGTAACCTAAATACAAGAAAGTCGTCATTCAAAAAAAAAACTACAAAAATAAGCTAAAAAGATACATTTTATGTTATTGCTAGTTTTTTATTTCTTACTCTACACAACCAAAACATTAGGTATGTGTTACAAACAAACGATAATTAATATTCATAAGACAATAACTAATGACTAGAAACAATAAAACTTTCAATAATGGATCTTAACAACCGGTGAAGATTTTGGAGTCAATCAACGTTTTATTGTTTCTTTGGCTCAAATACAGGGCATATATGCGTCTCTTACAAAGGATCCTATTGTAATAGTTTGTTGCCAGTCTTGACTATGTGGCAAGGCTCTTGTCTATGGGAGAGAATACCAGGGTCCAAATTCCGACATTACTACATAAGTGTACATTATTATCTAAATCCTGATATAGGCGTATATTATTATTTTGAAGTAGTGAAGAAACACTAAGTGAACCCTGGGCAGATTATAGATAATCTGGGGGTTAAGTAATGTTTCCCACGAGGATGAGGTCTAGCAGAGAAGGTTGTTCTTCAGGGGACCTGCAAAACAGACACCGTAAGCTCGTCACTGAGAAGGGGGGGGGTTCCTCCTTGTGACCACCCTCCGGCGTGAGAATCAGACTAGATTGCTCTGAAAATAAGTGTATATTAAGAGATTGCTAGATAAGATTGAGATATCAGATGATGTCCTTACCATTCCAAGGTGTTGGAGTATTTATAGCCGAAGGTAAGTTTCCTAGAAGGTACAGCCGGCTGAATAGTATTCTTGTTCCACCAACAGTGGACTACGCACAGGCCATGCTGGTTGGTGGATAGGCTATGGCCAACAGTAAAGGTCGGCTGTACACTGTTCCTTTACTGCCGGCTACGCACTGTTCCACTAACTGTAGGCTGCGCACGTCCCATCGTAAGGGTTGGTGAGTAGGCAGCGGCTAATAGTGACAAACAGTACTAGAGGGTGCTCCTCCTCGTATTGTTGTCGGTGAGCTGTCACCCTGTGATTGGTTCATGGGCTGTTCTGGTCAAATTGTCTGTTCCGCCCATACCTTAGTAGGTATAGTACGAAAGATCTTCCAGAAGCATACGGACTGGCTCATTTAGGCGGGAGTATTCCTGCCTTGCTCATTCCTTCATGTGACTACTGAAGTAGCTAATGCCTTGTGCGTGTAGCCTTGCTGTTAGTGCGGGTAGCCTTCCCTGATGGCTTGTATCCGCAGCTGCGGGAACAGGCGAGGTACTTCACCATTGGGAGGCTTTCCCTGCGGGTACAGCTGGCGTACTGCGCGTAAGGTTCTCTGAGCATGGTGGGTCCTGCTGGAGCAGTTGGTCGTTGCGCAGACGTCCCTGTTCAAGGTGAGTCTTGCGGGTCCAACTGGGCTCTGCTGGGACCTACCTCTTCAAGTCCCCCCAGTCCAATGTTCTTCTCATGAATTATTAATAAGTGAGGTGAACTTTTGGACTTAACAAGGGGTTTTGAAAAGGGTTTAGTTTTTAGGTTTTCCGTGGGGATTCTTCCCGCGGAAGTCCTTGTCACTTGCAGAAATTCCCGACTTTCCTGCTTGATCTTTGGGTATGATGCGGGTAGGTCTGTAACCTCCTCGCAAGTCAGGAGCGTTGAGTCCCACTTGTGTGGATTCTCTATGAGGTTTTGGTAGTTTTGAACATAGTGATCAATTATGTTAAAACCACCAATTCCATCCTGGAGTTTCAAACAATGTAGTTCTCGACGTTCCCGCTATGCGGGGATGTTATTTCCGTTTCCGCAAGCATTGCCCAGAAGATCCTTCTTGGTTTCAATTCCCTGCGGAGCGCTAGGTATGTGAAGGGTTTTGCCTTTACACTGTACCCGCACTCGTCTTATGGTTACTTTACTTCCAAGGTATTCCTGGCGTCAATTCCCTGCAGGTGCTAGGTATGTGAAGGGTTTTGCCTTTACACTGTACCCGTTACTTGGTTGCCAAGGTAAGGGGTATTTTCCCGCTTACTTTTGAATCTTTTTGAATTTTTTTTTTTTTTTTTTTTTTTTTGAAATTCGAAGAGTTGGTGAAAGGATAAGAACAGTCCAAACCTCTGAAACGTCGTGCGACGGTTTCTTCTGACTGTGTCAGGACGTGCAGGAAGTTATGGTGACGTGACAGTACATGGTCATTCCAGACGCTTTTTCAGGCGCGTGGGCACGATTTTTCGGGCGCGTGGCCGCGAAATTAATGGTATGCGTCCTGTCAACAGCTGTTGCTAGCTTGCTCTTTGCCACGTGTCATAGTTTCATTGCACCTTCGATTTCTCTCTCTTCCGCATTAAATGCATCGCATTAATTGCGATTAGTATATAAAGGGGAAGAGGGTTCTTTGTAATCCACACTTTCACTCTTCTCTTCATCTTAAGAACGATTTCCGGCGAATACTCATCTTTCAGTCGAGCATTCTCTTGAAATCGTTTTCTTTCTTTTTGCAAGATGTCGTCTCGTGATCTCGAATCTACAGCCGATGACAAGAGTACTGCTGGCGAGTGCCAGTGTGCTCTGCCTGGCGATCTGTATCAGTACATCGTCAGGAAGTTCATGCTCGAGTCTCTCGAGCCTGAGTTTCCTGAACCTCACCAGACGGTGTATGATGCCCCCAGAGGCAAGATCGGGGTTTATGCTGCATTCTTTGTTTATGGGAATCTTAGGTTCCCATTGACAAAGTTTGTTTACCGTGTCCTTGAGAGGCACGGTGTGCACCTGACCGAGGTGCACCCGATGGCGATTGCCAAGATTCGGCACTTCGAGTGGGTGTGCCGGATTCTGGGCATTGAGCCCTATGTTGACCGCCTGATGACCTTCTACACTTGGAGGTGCATCCAAGGGTGGTACACGTTGATAACCCGGATTAAGGGTTTGAAGATTTGCGCAACCGAGCGCAGTCTTCGCTCGTGGAAGCGAGAGTTCTTCTACATCTCCGCTCGCGCCATCCCCCTTGCCATGAAATTTAAGAACGGGCAAGCACTTCCCAGCCTTCATGCCTCCAACTACGAGGAGGCGGAATGGTTTTCGAAGATATCCCGAGTCCAATCTCCGGTTTACCGGTTTGCGGAGTCCGGGATGGTGATGCTGGGGATGAGCCGGGTGTGGAAGGATGCGGATGCGCATAAGATCCCAATCGTCCTCGAATACGGTTCGAACTCTGTTCCTTACGGTATGCTTTGTTTCTTTTCGTTGATTTAGAATCTCTTCTAACTTTTTTCCTGTTTCTTTCAGAGGGGAACGACTTGCAGTCGCTCCTGAACCCATCCTAGAACAAACGGCGGATCGGTTCGTGGAGGTCCCGCTCGGATGGGTACTCGCGCTCTAGACGAGAACGAGTTGCCCATCCTAGAACAAACGGCGGATCGGTTCGTGGAGGTCTATCCACTAGGCCACGAGATCCTTAGCGCCAGGCGGCCAGGTATGGCGCTATTCGACCCTCGACCCCTCAATGTTGAAACCTCTGCTGGAATTCCTTTAATCGTATGTTCTGATGAGGAATCCGCAGATGGTCCTCCGTTGGTGCGGAAGAAGAAGGCTGCCGGCGGGAAGGGGAAGGGGAAGGAGAAGGTGGCCTCCACTGCCGATCCGGCGCCTCGGTCTGATTCGGAGACCGAGAGCGAAGAGGTGGCGGGGAATCCCGGTGGTGATAAGACCACCGCTCCGGAGGCTGCGACTGTCACCTCCGGAGAGCCCAAGAAGACGACGGTGAGCGGCGCAAAGAGGCCGGCTCCATCGGGTTCTTCCCCGCCTCTCCGTACCTTTAGGCTCAAGAAAACCCGTAAGTACAAACTTCCTTTATCTTTTAACTTCATAGTTTTCCATCATTCATACTTATCTTCTTTACGCAGGCGTGGATGTTGACGCATTCCAGGGTGGAGCGCAGAGGAGTACCTCTCCGCCAATGACGGTAGGCTTGGTCAGCCTACCTGAGGCGACGACCCAGGCGCCTGCGCCTGCTTCCGCTGGTTCAGTTGCTCACTCCTTTGAGCCGACTGTTCCAGCTGTGATGACGTCACCGCTGGCTGTGAGTGCTGTTTTTACCGCATCTTTCACCGAGCCGGCGGTTACTTTTGCTGCGGATTCCGCGGCGGCGACCGCGACGGCTTCTACCATGCCTCCGTCATCGGCAACGACGGCCGAACCTTCAGGTATGCATGGGGCTTATTGCCAACTTCTGCCTCCTTTCCATCTGCCTGACCTCTTGGATGGATTTCCGTTGGGTTCAGGTGATGGGTTTGGCGGCTATCGGCCTGTTATTGACCCTACAGGTGCGTAGGGTTCTTTTGCCCATTCTATATATATATTTTTTTATCATCTTTTCTTAACTGCTTTATGTTTTTTGCAGTGTCGGATTCCAATGAAGTGTATGTTCCACGATGGAACATTCGCCGAGGAACAACCCTTCGCACCCCTGTGGAGTGCGTGGAATGGGCTCGTCACGCTGCTCCCAGTGGTGCGTTGGGGGAAGCCATGGCTAGCTACCAGGAGGGTAGGCTAACCAATGAGCTTCGGGTTCTCCTGGCCCGGATGCAGCCGCGCGTCGAGCTGCTTTGTCGTGAAAACGACAAGTTAAAAGCAGCTCGCCTTAAAGAAGTGGCTCAGGCTCGGGCTATCCGGGAGGAGAACCAAAGGCTTTCCGCAGTGGCTGCGGAAAAGGAGAAGGCCTTCAAGGCCCTCGAGGTTGAAGTTCAGGCTCGACTCGAGGCCCGTTCCAAGGCTGCCCAAGCTGTTAATGAACAGCTTCGGCTGGCTAAGGAAACTGCAAGGAACGCAACCGAGAGGGCCACCAAGGCTGAAGCTGTTGCTGAGCCTCTACGCGTGGAGAATGAAGAGCTTAAAGCCAAATTAGAGGCTCTCCAGCAGGCTCATGATGCCTTGGCGATGGAAGACGCCAAAAAGCTCCAGGAGATCTTGGACCAGAGGGGGGTGCTTGACCATACTGAGCGGAAGCTAAAGGGCGTCGAAGAGGCTGCGGCTAAAGAAGTGTTGCTTGCCAACCTCAACAAGAGTGAAGCCGAACGCGCCCGTAACGAAGCTCAAGCTGCCCTCCAAGAAGCTCTGGTTGCCAAGGAATGGCTTCTTCGAGAAGCGTTGTCTCAGGTATTGTTTTCATGTCTTTACGCTTTTCTGTGTAAATAGAAAAAGGTTTTGACACTTGTATATTTTCTTGTAGGTTGTGCATCGGGTCTTCTCAGAGACGTCTTATGATGATGCTATGAGCGCAGCCCTTAACGCTTCTCATGAGGATGGGGAAAAGGCCGGCTTCCTGCTTGGTCTAGGGTTCGTTGAGAAAGGCATCCCGCCTTCCAACTTCCCTTTGTATAATGTTGATACTGAAGCTGTTTACGACCAAGCAGTGAATCAGTATGCCGCCTTCCCGCATCCGGTGGTGGAGAAGGTGAATGAAGTCGCTGCTGCTGATGATGGGCTAGCTATCCTTAAAGCTTTCCTTGAACCACCACGCTCTACTGATGGAGCGGGTCCAAGTGGAAGTGGTCCTGAAGCTTGATTCTGAAGATCCCTTTCCACCATTAGCGTAGATTTTTGCTTTTGTATAGCTATCTTTGTAATATTTGAATTTGATGGAATAAAGATTGTGTTTGTTCTTTGCCTTGTTTATTTTACGCCTGTTTTGATCTAACTTAGTAACTTCTTTAGTACTTAGATAAGTTAACTTTTTAACGTGGTAAATTATAAGTTTGTTTCGCTTCCTCTTTTATGATTGTGCGGGTATGCCCGTCACTTACACTTAGTAGGATGGCTTATCTTTACTTATATCTGACCTGCGTGGAAGTTTTCCTCATCTTTTCCTTTGAAATTTTCTAAGTGTTCAGAATAAGTTAACCTTTGAACGTGGTAGATGATAGGTTGAAGTTTTGCTTCCTTGTTCGTGATTGTGCGGGTAAGACCGTCACTTGCACTTACAAGGATGGCTAAACTTTACTTACATCTGACCTGCGTGTAGGTTTTCCTTAAAACTTGAGATTTTTAGCGTTGTGTTTATGAGGGTTTTGCCGCCTTCCACACGTAACGACTTACTTCTTCCCCCATTTATGCGGTGAATACCGGCACATCAGTGTGGGAAGTTCATAAGTATAAAGGTAAGGCTAACACATTGTGAAAGGAGAATCATTTTCATTAGAAGTGGCTCTAGGCCTTTTCTTTACAAGTTTGGAATTGATCTACATATAACATTTGCGTAATTGAGCTCCATTCCATGTTCTTGGGATGGGAGTGCCATCGAGCCTTTCGAGCCGGTATGCGCCCTTTCCCAGGTCTTCTTTGATAATGTATGGCCCTTCCCAGACCGGGGCCAGCTTTCCTGGGCGTTCTTGGTTCGAAGCCTCGTTGTTACGCAGTATGTAGTCTCCTACATTGAAGTTGCAGAGTTTTACCCGCGTGTTGTAGTACTTTTGCATTTGTCGCTTGTAGTTCTCTTCACGCACTGCGGCTAAGTCTCTGCGTTCCTCGGTTAGCATAAGGTCCAACCGTCTTTCCGCATCATTGTCTTCTGGCTGAATCAAGACCCTTGGTGAGGGTAAACCAATTTCGACCGGGATCATGGCTTCAGTGCCATAGGTGAGGCTGAACGGGGTTTCTCCCGTACTGGCCTTCTTCAGTGTTCTGTTTGCCCAAAGGACGTGCGGAAGCTCGTCCACCCAGCCGGATCTGTGTTCCAAGAGTCTTTTCTTTATGCCTTCGACGATGCTCTTATTTGCTCTTTCCACCTCACCATTACCTTGCGGGTGTGCCACTGATGCAAAGGTGTGGGTGATTTGAAGTTCTTTCAGCCACTGTTGTAGCTTCTTGTCAGCAAAGTTGGTGCCGTTATCGCTCACCAAATTCTGTGGAAGTCCAAAACGACAAATAATAAATTCCCAAATAAATTTTTTGATATGTTTCGCGGTTGTTTGGGCTAAGGGTTTTGCTTCTATCCACTTGGTGAAGTAGTCGATGGCTACCACTAGGAACTGAACATTTCCTGCTGCTGTAGGAAATGGGCCTGTCACATCGATGGCCCACTTCTGAAATGGCCATGAAGAGGTGACTGGAACAAGTTCATTCTTCGGGCGGTGCGTGTTGGGTGCGTAAAGCTGGCAAGACCTGCATTTTCTGATGTATGCCAGCGCATCCGTATGCATCCCCGGCCAAAAGTATCCCGCGTTGTTTAGCTTAGCTACAACAGCGCGGGGACCTGCGTGTACTCCACAGATGCCTTCGTGTACTTCCCGTAGGAGGTAATCAGCATCTTGGTTGTCCACGCATCTTAAGAGTGGGCCAAGAAAGTTACGTCTGTAAAGGATGTCATCGATGAGTTGATAATTCAGTGCTTTACAGCGTAGTTTTCTTGCCTGTGTTTTTGACTCTGGTAGTGTACCTGCCGCAAGGTATTTTATTATTGGTGTCATCCATGTTTCTGTGCCGGTTTGGATGACACAAATTTCCTTGTGCGGGACCGAAGGTGTCTCGTGGAGTTCAATGCGGATATCCTTTCCTAAGTGGGTGAAGGCTAATGATGCAAGCTTGCTTAACGCATCCGCAGATTTGTTTTCACTTCGCTTGACGTGTATGACTTTGCAGTCGTTGAAATCGCGCATAAGGGATTTTGCTTGTGCGAGGTATAGGGCCATTGTGTCGTTCACGGCCGTGTACGTCCCGTTGATTTGATTGGCTACTAACATGGAATCCACGTGGGCTTCCAAGTTTTTCACTCCCATCTTACGCGCAATTCTCAGCCCAGCCAAGAATGCCTCATACTCGGCATCGTTATTCGTACTTGGAAAATCCAGTCGAATAGCGTAAGTGTATTCTTGGCCTGCTGGGTTGGTTAGTTTCAGCCCTGCGCCCGAACCCTCGTTACTGGCTGCTCCATCAGTGTAGAGTCGCCAGACATCATTGATGTCTTGTGCTGGAGAGGGTTGAGCCTCTTCCTGGCACTCTTTTTCCCGCGATGCAGGCACTTCTGCAATAAAGTCGGCCAGAACCTGGCCTTTTATGGCTGGTCTTGGCTTATACTTTATCGCGTATTCCCCCAACTCAATTGCCCATTTGGCTAGGCGTCCCGATAACTCGGGTTTGCCTAGAACGTTTGCAAGTTTGAAGTTGGAGAGAATGGTGATTGGGTGACCCTGGAAATATCGTCTTAACCTGCGTGAAGCGTGTATAAGTGCTAAGACTAATTTTTCGAGGGTAGAGTACCGGGTTTCTACGTCTGTTAGGATACGGCTGACATAATAGATTGGCATCTGGATGCCTTTTCGTTCTACTAGCAGGACTGCCCCGGTTGCTCTATCAGTTGCGGAAAGGTATAGGATTAACTCCTCTCCCGCTTTTGGTGCTGTCAGCGTTGGGAGTTCGATCAAGCGTGACCGAATCTCCTGAAAAGCTGCTTCCGCTTCTGGTGTCCAGCGGAAGTGCGTTTTCTTTAAACAGTTTCTCAATGTTGACACGAAGGGAAACGACTTATCCGCGTGGTTTGCCAAAAAGCGATTAAGTGCCACTAGTCGTCCATTCAGTGTCTGAGCCTGTTTGATGGTAGTAGGTGATTCCATTTTGATAATGGCTTCGACCTTTTCAGGGTTCGCTCTGAAGCCATCTTTAGTGACGATGACCCCCAAGAACTTCCCTTCTTCCATTCCAAAGGCACACTTGCTCGGGTTGAGCTTCATGTTTATCTTCCTGAGCGTGTTGAAAGTCTCTTCGATGTCTTTCAACATCGCTTCTGGGTCAGGGCTTTTGATGACCAAGTCATCCATGTAGACTTCCAAGTTCCTCCCAATTTGGGCATGAAACTGGTTGTCCATCTGGCGTTGGTATGTGGACCCGGCATTCTTAAGTCCGAATGGCATCATTTGGTAACAAAATGTGCCATCGGGCGTCCGAAAAGCGGTTTTGTCCTGATCATCAATGGCCATGTGTATTTGGTGGTACCCCTTATACGCGTCCAGGAAGCATTTAAGGCGGAACGGTGCCAACGAATCCACCTTAAGATCAATTTCGGGTAACGGATAACAATCTTTGGGGCATGCTTTGTTCAAGTCCTTGAAATCTATGCACATGCGCCATTGTTTGTTATTCTTCGGTACCATAACGGGATTTGCAACCCAAGTTTGATATCTACTAACGCGTACGATGCCTGCGTCAAGGAGTTCCTTGACTTGGGTTCTACACGCGTTAGTTTGTTCTGGCCCCATTACTCTGCGCTTTTGTACGATCGGCGTAACAGCCGGATCGCATTTGAGCTTATGCTCTGCCTTACTTCGGTCATGTCAGCTGGTGTCCACGCGAAGATGTCAGCGTTTTTTTGTAATAAGCGCTTGAGTAAGGTGCGTGTGGGATCAACAATTGTTGGGCCAATGGTGACGGCCTGGTCAGGGTACTTGCCGTTGAAGGCCCATCTTTCTGGTTCGGTGATGGTTGGTTTAGCCATCTTTGGTTTGGGTTTAGATGAGACAGATGTGATGCATACCTGGGGAATGCCGGTGATCATCGCTACACCCTCAGCTGTTGGCCATCCCATCATGCCGTGGACTGAGGATACCACGGCGTTGAATCTTGCCATCCCGTCTCTCCCGAAGAGAATGTCGTATGTGTGGTGTGGCTTCCTCATCACGACAAAGTCCACATCTTTTGTGCGGGAGTGTTTCCCATCCGTAAGAGTGACGGGGAAAGATAGGATACCCAGGGGGGTGTTTGTGCTGCCATCAAACCCTTCCATCGAGTCGCAGATCGTTTCCAGGCGTTCCTTGTCTTCGTCATCTAGCTTGTCGAAGAACTGCCTGTACATCACCGTTGATGAGGCGCCGTTGTCAGCAAGAGTGCGGGAAGTGATGTAGTGCCCCAGCTGGCTTTTGATGACGATAGGGCCTTCTTTGCTGGGTCCTCCTGGCACTCGCAGGAAGCGCACCTCAGCTTCCTTCCACGCACATGGTTCTGTCGTTCGCCTTTTTCTTCCTCTGATCTTGCCATGAACCATGTTGATGCTGATGTCAACAGGCTTTCGTCCGTTGCCTCGGTACCGGTTGTCGTTCCTTCCTCCCTTCTTGATTGATGCCACCAGGTTTGCCAGTCTTCCATCCTTGACGAATGCTTCAACAATATCCTTCAAGGATGTACACTCTTCCGTACTATGACCTTTTGTCCCGTGGAAGTCACAGGATTTACTCTGATCCGCATTAGGTCGCTGCCGGATCATTGGAGCTTTGGGCCATGGTAGCTTTTCAGTGGCAAATGTCTCCGTGACGCTTTTGGTGAGTGGCGTCCACCGGTGCTTTTGGCTTGAAGGGTGTGTGTGATTTCTTCCGCCAACAAGAGGGTGAGAGCTGGATGAGGTGTCAAAGTTTACCCTTGACTGCCAGATACCTAGCTTCCTCTTTTTGTTCTGCCGGGCGATCCGAACATTGTTCTCTCTTGTCCTCTGCGTGTAGAGGTGTGTACTCTGGGGAAGATCCCTTCCCAGTTGCTTCTCCATCTCGGCAAAGCGCTTGGCCGCCGTCATGATGGCATCCCATGTTGATGGCATGCCATCCTTACCCGTCAGTGTGCGGATAAGCTCTGGGTATTCGGCGCCTTGGATGAAAGCGGCGCGAACAAGATCTTCACTTATGTTGCCGAGACTTAGCTTTTTGGAGTTGAAGCGGGTGATGAAGTCTAGCAAAGATTCATCCTCCTCTCTAACGCAGTTGAGGATCGTCCACTGTTCTTCAGTATATTTCCTCTGCTGGCTGAAGTGCTGGCTGAACTTATTCTGAAAGTCCGCCCAATCATAAATGTGGTGGACCGGTAAACGATCGAACCATGCCCTGGCCGCTCCAACCAGGGTCATCTGGAACATATAACACCACGTGGGTTCCGTCCAGTTACTGACGGTTGCCCCCGCAATGAATCTGTTCAAGTGGTCGTCTGGGTCGGATAGACCATCATAAGTGCCAATGTTGGACATTTGTTTGGCACTTCTCGGGGCGATTGCTTCCGCAATGTCCCTTGCGAACTTTGACTTTCCTGCATTTGTAGCAGTTGGTCTAAAGGTTTGGAGAAGTTACGCGGGTTTCTCTCCGCATTTGTTGGTTTAAAAGCTTCTCCGAAATTCCTTTTCGGTTGGAAGTCCGTTTCCTTACGCTTCCCTTTCGCCTTATGGCGAGGGTTTGCGTCGGTATCGGATTCTTCCCTCTCGTCGTCTGAGTACTCGCACTCACTGTTCATATTGAGATGTTGGCGAGTACTGCCGAATTCGTCAGCCTGTTGAACTGAACGCAAGCGTTCATCCAATTCAGCTTGGAACTCTCTCTGACGTGCTTCGGCCCACGCCTTCACTTGATCTAGTGTTTGGCGAGGGACCCTCGTTCGTTTTTCCAACTGGGCATCAGTGAACCCAGTGGAATATTTACTGCACTTGCCCCGGCTTGGGTAGCCGGGGTAGTGTTCGTAAGATTTGTATAACCGCCGGTGTTCCCAGTTACTGGGGTTGTGGTCACCGGGGTTTCTTGGTCACTTACTGGCCTTGGGACCGGAGTAACGTTAACCATTTCTTCAGAAATTTCGAAAAAACTAAGAATTAGTTCTAGCTTTTATGCACGGATGGCGCCAATGAAGAAACACTAAGTGAACCCTGGGCAGATTATAGATAATCTGGGGGTTAAGTAATGTTTCCCACGAGGATGAGGTCTAGCAGAGAAGGTTGTTCTTCAGGGGACCTGCAAAACAGACACCGTAAGCTCGTCACTGAGAAGGGGGGGGGGGGGTTCCTCCTTGTGACCACCCTCCGGCGTGAGAATCAGACTAGATTGCTCTGAATATAAGTGTATATTAAGAGATTGCTAGATAAGATTGAGATATCAGATGATGTCCTTACCATTCCAAGGTGTTGGAGTATTTATAGCCGAAGGTAGGTTTCCTAGAAGGTACAGCCGGCTGAATAGTATTCCTGTTCCACCAACAGTGGACTACGCACAGGCCATGCTGGTTGGTGGATATGCTACGGCCAACAGTAAAGGTCGGCTGTACACTGTTCCTTTACTGCCGGCTACGCACTGTTCCACCAACTGTAGGCTGCGCACGTCCCATCGTAAGGGTTGGTGAGTAGGCAGCGGCTAATAGTGACAAACAGTACTAGAGGGTGCTCCTCCTCGTATTGTTGTCGGTGAGCTGTCACCCTGTGATTGGTTCATGGGCTGTTCTGGTCAAATTGTCTGTTCCGCCCATACCTTAGTAGGTATAGTACGAAAGATCTTCCAGAAGCATACGGACTGGCTCATTTAGGCGGGAGTATTCCTGCCTTGCTCATTCCTTCATGTGACTACTGAAGTAGCTAATGCCTTGTGCGTGTAGCCTTGCTGTTAGTGCGGGTAGCCTTCCCTGATGGCTTGTATCCGCAGCTGCGGGAACAGGCGAGGTACTTCACCATTGGGAGGCTTTCCCTGCGGGTACAGCTGGCGTACTGCGCGTAAGGTTCTCTGAGCATGGTGGGTCCTGCTGGAGCAGTTGGTCGTTGCTCAGACGTCCCTGTTCAAGGTGAGTCTTGCGGGTCCAACTGGGCTCTGCTGGGACCTACCTCTTCAAGTAGTTTATTAGGATTAGGAAATAAATCGTTGTGTTGTGTGAGTTAATTACTATAAACCAGAAGCTTTATGTATGGATTTTAGTTAAGGATCTACAACTGTGGCGGGTCCTGAAAATTTTGTCAACGGGTGCAAAAAACGGTCAACATAGAATGGGTCAAGTCAAACTAAAACCAAAATGGGTCAGGTCAAATGAAATTACATTAAATAAACCACGAATAGAAATGTAAGCAATAAATTTCCCCAAAAGACAATAACAAATAAAATTTTATAGTTGATAGAAACCTTTGCATAATTGTTACGGCACAAAGCGCTCTTATGTAAAAATAAAAAAAAAAGTTAAATAGTGTAGAATTATAAAAAAAGGAAATGATACTCTGAATGCTATCATATATTGGTCTAATTTTTATAATGGTCCGATTAAACTAACAAAATTTATCACTATATTAATAACTAATTTATGAAGTGGTTAGACAATTAAACAATCTAAGCTTAAGTGTTATTTTGTTTAAGAAAAACTACATTTGTGTTTGAAAAGTTGGCTCAGAAAGTTGAGTTTGGGGCACTAAAAAAACACGGATGGAGCACTCGAGATCTTTGAACCTAATATAGTAGAAGTTTATAAAATAAAATACGAATTTGAGGGGTGCATACACTGCCCCTGACTTAATGCTGAATCCGCCCCTGATCTACAAACCAATGGTTAAAAGAAAATGGATCGCGTTATCGAAGTATATAGTTAATTTTAGTTTTAGGAATAGTTAAAAAAATATAAATTGGGAAAAGAATAATTTAAGAAGAGTAGGTATAGGGTCAAGGGTGGACATGAATGGGCACGAGTGGGTCAATCCGCCATCTTTGGCGGTGGCGGCATCATGGACCAGTATATACTTTATTTAAAACCTAACTACTTATAATTAAACACTAGACGTTAAGAGTTGATAATACTGTGACGAGTCATTAACATGTCTCTTTGATTAAGAGGTATTTTCTGAATTGTTCAGGTTATTAATAAATCTGATCAACTAAGAAGCTTTATGAACCACTAATAAATATTTTTTAAATTTAATCAAATACACTCTATCTTAAACCAATTCAAATGTAGTCTTTTAATACCAAACAACCTCATAATCAATTAAGAGGTGGGTTACTATACAATAACCAGTTATTATACATAATATACGAGAGAATATTCAGCCTCGATTTCAATTTAAAATTCAATCACGCGATGACATATTTGTAAATAACAAAAACCAAATTCGCGATCAAATTCATAGAATACATAGCAAGTGTAATCCAATTTCTGAACCATAATCTAAGCTCAACAACGAAATCTCAAAAGCAGTGACGGAACCAGGATTTTTCAACCGAAGGACCGTAATAGATTTTTTCTGCTTCGCTAGATGTTCAATAATTTCACTTAATTATTATTGAGCTCTTTAATTGTTTTGTATTTAACTGATTTATGACCCCTCGTGTTAGATTAAGTGATTTCTTTACATTTTTTAGAACGACATCTTTAACCTAATTATCATTCTAAAAAAATCTCTACCGTCTACATTATCAAAAAATAATGTTATTGAGTTTATATTTATTGAAAATACAATAAAAGAAATTTGACGAATTAAAAATTAAATTATTGAGCAACTAAACGATAATCTAATAAAAATATATACAATAGTAAACATTTAAAAAGTTCTGATTATTTTTTATTGAATACTAAAAAGTAAAAAAAATTAAAAATTTAAATGGTCATTCCCAAATGAAAGCAAACATGGATAACTCATTTATAATAAAATATTAGTTTCCTTATTTTTAACCCTAAGCCAAAGCCATTCATTCTTTATTCCCCTGTCTTCTTCCACGCAACTAAAACAGATTTCCGGCGGCGTCCGGGGCTTTAAAAAAGTGTTGTATTTCATCATTCTTTGCTTCACTTTAACGGCTTTACAGACTAAAATAAACATTCTTAAGAGAAAAACTAAAAAGAAGATTCTTTGTTGGATATGCATGTTAACATAAACTCCTGCCACCGGAGGGTCAACGGACCTCTTGACCCTCCAGTGGTTCCGTCCCTGCTCAAAAGTCAAAACCAACATCAAAATAAAACGTCGCTGGACATAAAATTTTCAAATCGATAAAAAATGATGATTTAATCAATCGAATATATGTGTAGGAAGCTGTAGAATCGTCGGTCGATTACGAAATACAGAATTATATACTCATCAAAATATTACGTTCAAGTGAGCTCTAATTAGGGTTGATCAAGTGAATAAGAAGATTACAAACAAAGAGAAAATGTTCATGTTTTGAAAATTGAGTGTGAAAAACGGCCAGAACAAGATTGTTGACCTAAGCTATTTAAAGTTACACACAAAAGAAAAATACACATTGTAAAAAAAAAACGCTAAGAACAAAAATGAAAAATGCTCATAATAATTGTTGACCTAAATGAATTATAGTAACACTCATAATAAAGTACACATTGTACATAAAAAATGTTCAGAACAAATTTGCCGAGTTTAACGAATTATAATTACTCAAAACAAAATACATACTGTACGGAAAAACGCTCAGAATAAAATTTTTCCTGACCTAAACGAATTATAACTACCCTGAATTTGAATTAAGCTAAGAATAAAATCAACGTTCAAATAAGTTACATTTTGTTAGTCTTAGTTCATATTCAGTTCAATAGCCTTTCTTCGCTCTCATCAGCTATCGGGTAACTGATTCCCGATTTCACAAACCAATATGTTTGATTTTGAATTTCAGTTTGATTTCAGTCGACAATTTTGAAGTATTACGTTCTCAATCTCATTTCTAAAAACAAGCTTTCTGTAACATAAAATTGAACTTTGAAATCACTTATATCACCTCGTAATCATCAATTAATCATTAATAGATCTTCAATTAAGATGGAAACGAAATTGAATCAATTTATAACTTTGTTACCACTTGTTTTTTAAAATCAACGGTGATTTTACATCATGTACCTTATATACGATAATGCATTATTGTATCAAATCGTTTATCAATCAAACTTTTTAGTTATATTTGAGTTATGTATTGAAATTAATAAACAATTACCTCAAAATTTCGAATATATTAATTTATATATAAAATTAGAAAATAAAAATGTTGGGTATAAGTGTTTTAACGGTAATTGATGGTCGAATTCCTTTGTTGACAGTAGAGGTGTACAAAAAACCCGAACTCGGAACCAGACCCGAAATAAAAACCTGGAAACTGGTTTTTTTATACATGGGTTTTTAATACCCGAAACCCGACCCTACCCGTAGGGTACATATAGGGTATGCATTTCGGTACTAAAATCTGAACCCGAACCGGACCCGATTTGTACCCGATAATACCTGAAAACCCGAACCTGTTCCGGTACCCGGAACCGGGTTTTTCCAATACCCGAAACCGGGTATTTCAAATACCCGATGTATACCCGAAAATACCTTAAAAATACCCGAAAAATACCTCTAAAAAGCGTAAACTTTTAAAAAATCCAACATATACCTGAAAAATATCAGGAAAAAAGCCCAAAAAAACCAACAAATAGGGTTTTTTCAATATGCAAAATTATGGTATTTAAATACCTGGTTTTAGAATATCCGGTTATATACCAGACCCGAACCCGATGCATAGGGTATGGTTTTTAGAGGCAATACCCGGACCCAAACCCAACCCGGTTTTTACAAATACCCAATATTTCAATACCCGGTCATACCCAAACCCGGTTTCATACCCGAACCTGGATATTTGAAAACCCGATTTGTGCACCTCTAGTTGACAGGCACAAGTGCACAACCCATGGATAATGTATCTGGGCGACTGGGCCTACTGAGATTGTAAAAGACCACATCTATTAAAGTTTTGTAACAGTATTTGGGCTCAATGAGTTTATCCACGACCAAACCAAACCTTAAAACTTTCAAAGTTGTTATGGGCTTATGGCCGTTAGAGGTAAAAAAAAGTTAGGGTATTTTCATGAACTGGAACGGAAACCGAGTAGGACCTGGTTCCGGCGTGTCCGGTTTATGATACGCTTTCACTAAATGTTTTAAGTATCAATTTTTTTTTTTCAAAATGTTTAAGACAAAATGAACTTAATACAAAGAATATCGATATTTGTTTAATCT